>NC_056733.1:662968869-663261369 GCF_019279795.1 Protopterus annectens | reverse complement strand
GGACAGTCTGACCTGCATGTATATTTGTTTTCTGTCCAGCAGGACCCACTTTTGATACATTTTTAATACAAGCAGCTTTACAAATACATTTTTTAACACAAGCATTTGTACAAATCAGTTTGATATTCAAAACTCATATTCTTCTTTACAACAGTCCAGCTAGCTATGCTGGCATATGTTACACAGGCATTGCCCTACGCCCCCAGAACAGCTGCACTACCTCACATCATCACACTGCCTGTAGCAGACGTGTCCTCCATCATGCTAGATGTAAGACTTCTGTTGCCTGTCTTGCTGCATTGTGCTCTCTGTAGTGTGCTATTTGCAGCACTGGCCTGATGTGCTGCCCATATTAATGCAGTACCACTTCTGAGTAACAGTTCCTTGTCTGTCTCTTACCTTACTTTCCCATGCTGTGCATCATGTGTATTGCACACCTTTTTTGACTTGCTGCCAATAGTAAGTTAGTAAAACTGAACTGTTGCACCAACTCTAGTAATTCTGTTGCTGAGCTTGCTTTGCTGTGTGTCCTATAGTAATGTCCACCACTGTGTGCTGTAGGTGCCCATCTTTTATCAGCCTGGTTCAGTCTGCTACACACATTGGGTCAGTAACACAGCTCATTTGCACACAGTATGGTTAATTTTTGTTGTCTGCCACACTTGAATGAGCTTCATTTGGTATGTCTATTGGCAGCCTTCAGCCTGTATTACTTCATGCATTTTCCATCTGACCTACTATGGATAATGCAAAAGAACAAATTAGGCAGTAGCTTTGCTATGGGTGAGAGCATTTTTATTGATTTACTGTGAACATCAGTCTGATAAAAGTTTCAGTGTATACATTTATGTATAGAGCATAGAGCAGTGCAGTCATCAGGCATACATTTAGGTGATCCATAAGTTGAATGCTTGTAGTACAGCTGACGGAGTAAGCCCATACTGTTTCTGCTGTGCAGTGTGATCTGTTCTGGTTCCCTAACACTATGCCTTCTATACTTTGGGACATGCAGTTCACAGCCTTTGATGCAGAGTCGTCTTGCAGTTGCAGGTTTCTTGAATCATATGCTCTGGGTCAGAGTTTCTGGCTTCTAACTGACTCTTGTCTTATGTACTTCATATGTGTTTTTCTGAATCATACTTCCTGCGTTAAGTCTTTCCATGTGTGATTACATTTTAATTTGTGTTTCTTAAGATGTAAGCAGGATCGAGGGTTCATCCTTATGTCATCTGTGTATGTTATACCAGCATAATTCATGTTCATGATTAACTGGCTTCTGGGGCTAGCAGTATAATTTCAGTTTTAGAATAACACATTTTGAATCAATGTAAACTAAAAATAAGATTGACGGATCTAGCCCTGATTTCTTTAGATTTCGTAAACTAAGGCATTTTGAGCACCAGATAGCTGTACTGTTTCTTATAAGCTACAGCACCAGTTTAAATATTTTTATCATTATTAGCCTGTAAAAGACTTTGTAGCTGAAGGTTTTGGGCCTCTATATTTAAGCTGGTTGTCTTAATAAATATTGCATACCCAGCTGCCGCATATCGTTTGCGTAAATTTTGAAGTCATTTAAAGTTTATTTTCCTGTTGTGAGTTCTGTATGTTATACAATATATCAAAATCATTAAGTACGCTGGCTCACAGGAAGCACATTTTTGGCAGATCTCATTGTGCCTTTTTTGTAAGGAATCGCATACTATAAATTTTATTTTAGCAACTCCTCCTCACATAGGAAAGAAATATTTTAGTGAAAAAATCAGGTTTCTTATTGAGTTTTTGCTCCTTTTGTTTAGCTGAGGCCTCACTCTGAGGCAGCGGTGGGATGTATAATCTTTCTTCGTGGAAGACCCTTAACCATTAATTGCTTGCTTGTGTTTTCCATTCATTGGTATTTTATTCAGTTGTTTTGGCCTCATTTCCAGTAAGTTTGTAATAGGAAACAATTGCTAACCTTCTCTTAACTGGAAGATGCATAATAATCATTGCTAATTTGAGCATAATGTCATCCTCAATTAAGTCAATGAACACTTGTACCTGTGGAAGCTAAATAGCACCTAAATACAGAGTGTTTTTGCATTAGAACTCTGAATGACAGAAGTGCTACACAAGACTGATTCACAAAAGATTAATTACCCCTGGGGGACATCTGGTCTCAAGATTTTGTCATTCCAGGCATATGTAACATTTCCCTGCATGACAGCAGCAATTGTGAATACTTTACTAGATTTTAGTTATTATTTTACAATTGTTGACCTGGATAGTCCGACTGGATATATGTCCATTTTCAGCGGAGGCCCAGGGAAAAAAGCTCTGACATTGCAAAAAATTACAAAGTGATTACATACTAACAATAAAAATGTTATTGATAGTTATACATAGCTACAAAACCTTTTGTGAAACCTATCCAATACAAAAAAACTGTTAGGTTGTGTTTTTTTTTTAAATATATATATATATATATATATATATATATATATATATATATATATGTGTGTGTGTGTGTGTGTGTGTATATATATATATATATATATATATATATATATATATATATATATATATATATATATATATATTGATGGAGAAGTACAGAGAAGGTCAGAAGGAGTTGCATTGTGTTTTTGTAGACTTACAGAAAGCATATGACAGGGTGCCTAGAGAGGAGTTGTGGTATTGTATGAGGAAGTCGGGAGTGTCAGAGAAGTATGTAAGAGTGGTGCAGGATATGTACGAAGGTAGTGTGACAGCGGAGAGGGTTGCGGTGGGAGTGATGGATGCGTTTAAGGTGGAGGTGGGATTACATCAAGGATCAGCTCTGAGCCCTTTCTTATTTGCAATGGTGATGGACAGGTTGACAGACGAGATCAGACAGGAGTCCCCATGGACTATGATGTTTGCAGATGAAATTGTGATCTGTAGTGAGAGTAGGGAACAGGTGGAGGAGACCCTGTAGAGATGGAGATATGCTCTAGAGATAAGAGGAATGAAGGTCAGCAGGACTAAGACAGAATATATGTGTGTGAATGAGAGGGAGGATAGAGGAATGGTGAGGATGCAGGGAGTAGAGGTGGCAAAGGTGGATGAGTTTAAGTACTTGGGATCAGCAGTTCAGAGTAATGGTGAGTGTGGAAGAGAGGTAAAGAAGAGAGTACAGGCAGGATGGAGAGAGTAGAGAAGAGTGTCAGGAGTGATTTGTGACAGACTAGTACCAGTAAGAGTGAAAGGGAAGGTCTACAAGAGGGTAGTGAGACCAGGTATGTTATATGGGTTGGAGACAGTGGCACTGACAAAAAAGCAGGAGTTAGAGCTGGATGTGGCAGAGTTAAAGATATTAAGATTTTCACTGGGTGTAACGAGGGTGGACAGGATTAGTAATAAGTATATTAGAGGGTCAGCCCAGGTTGGAAGGTTTGGAGACAAAGCCAGAGAGGCAAGATTACGTTGGTTTGGCCATGTGCTGAGGAGGGATGCTGAGTATATTGGGAAAAAGATGCTAAGGATGAAGCTACCAGGTAACAAGAAAAGAGGAAGGCCTAAGATAAGGTTTATGGATGTGGTGAGAGAAGACATGCAGGTGGTTGGTGTGACAGAGCAAGATGCAGAGGACAGGAAGATATGGAAACAGATGATCCACTGTGGCAACCCCTAAAGGGAACAGCCGAAAGAAGATGATGATAAATATATTGGCTCCATAGGAAGTGTGTTTCTTCATTAGATTAATAGAGAGAAAAAAAACTAAGCAACGGTGAGTAGGTATAATAGGCAACAGAGGTGGTCATGGAAGACGTGAATACTGTCAGTCTGGATTAGTGCAAGGGCATAGCCATTGTGAATTTACATTTAGTATATTTATTTATATATTTATATTTAATATATTTAGATTTTAACTAAACTACTAAAATAAAGCGACAAAGGGTCCTAAAAGCTATTTTCTGTCATGTTTGTTTAGTTTCAGGAAGAATTTTTTTTTTAATTATATGTTTCTACCATTCCATGGTGACGATTAGCTCTCTTTGTTCTTCAGGAGCTGTCATGCAGGTAATCATCAAGGTTTTAGGGTTAGGACCCCAACCCTGTTCCCTGATGGCTGATATGAGCATCTGCATCATTGCAGGGAATTCTTGTGTAGACACATTCCCTTGAGGGCTGTGATCACTAGCTAGGAACATCAAGCCCATGTCCACCAGTTCTACGGCCATTATTGTCACGATTACCTGCTCTTGCACAGGATCCTTCAGCTGACTGGGACCACTACCCCCCACCGACTGGCCCTTAACACCTCCTGAGCTGCTTGTTGAACTTGGGTCTTAGTCAAGGTTTCATCCTTCTGTGCCACAAAGCTGAGTTTGTAGAAGACTATTTCATGGTCATTCAGGAAGAAAGACTTTTTTGGACTGGCATAGATCCGTAGGCAAAGACTCCTTTTAGCACATGCGTTGTTCACCAGGTTGTCCTCTAAATCAGGGTTAGCTATCTCCTCTTTCAAAGGAAAGAGATCATATTTTCCTTCAGAATATGATGACAATGAAACGTCCCTGGCTACACAAACATTTAATCTTTTCTTGGAATAGGTACTGAATCAGGAACGAAGATTCTAGTGTGTCTTCCTTTCTTTTCATGAGGATACCACTTTCAAAGAGAGAGTAGTAATAACATTTAATTAAGGGACATTTCAGATGAGCTACTAAAGATTTGTCATATCTCACAAAGCAATTTGCTGATGTTAAAGCTTGATGCACTCAAATCGCTTATGATTTTCTGTTCCTCCTATAATTCCAGCTTTGAGGATGTGTATTGTGAGTTGTCTAAAGAGCCTGCTTTGCAGTCAGTTGGCCCTAAAAATGAGTTCTAAATCCAAGAGCAGTTTAAATGTATAAAATGCCCTATGACTGATCCTTCTTTGACTAACAAAGCTTCTTCTAATGAGTCTGAGAAGACGCTGGTTCTGAATGTCATTCCAAGCAAGCAAAAAAGTAAGATCCTAACCAGGATTGGTAAGAGTGTGAATATTTCCAAACCAAAAATGAACGCGGAACCAAACACAGAGAAAAAATACTGCAGGAGACACAAGGGAAGCAGCAAAAACCACTTTATTCAACCAAGACTGAGTGCTTTCGTAAAAGTATAACACTACTTCCTCAGAATCTAATAAAAACTTCACACACCCAGTTTAAATACCCCTCCTTATGAACCACATGATAAAATACACACCTACTCAGGTGCAACCGCATTTAAAAACACACTACCTTATTACAAAATTACAAAATACAGGTTACAAAAAATGCATATAGTATTAAAACAACCAACTGTGGATATAAAATAAGAAATAAAGAAATAAAAATAACTACTTAAACATAATAAGACATCAGCCTAAGAATACTAGCAATAGAAACAGTGTAATTTAACCCAGGGGGCACAGTGGCATTTAGTTTCAACTGCCAGTATAGTTCTTTCAGTTCTGTTAAGTCACACCATGGCCCTCCCAGAACTTTTATACACTGTATCAATTCCAGAAAATAAAATCTCATGATTCGGATATTTTTCCACATGACAATATAAGGAATTTGGGTTTTTCTTGTGTTTAATATCATATGTGTGCTCGTAGATCCTCTCTTTAAAAAGGCGGATAGTCTTTCCAACATAGAAAGTAGGGCACTGTTGCCACAAAGCTAGCTATACAATACCTACTGATTTACAAGTACAGTGAAACTTAGTTCTAATAGAAATAATATTCACTAATACTTTTGTATTCTTCAAAATAAATGAGCACTGTGAACAAGTGCCACATTTAAAAGTATCACATGTTCTTTCACTAACATTAACAAATGCTGTTTCCTTAGTTTCTAATAAGTTCAGAAGGTTGGAGCAGATCAGAAATCAGAACCAGAACTATGTTTTTTCCAACTGAGAGGGTGATTATCGAGTACAGCCCCATTTTCAGCATCCTTGGAATCGTGGGAGAGCTTGTGGGGGCTACAAGAGACTGAATTCTTTTTACCATCCAGTTAGAATTCTTAAACAATACGGATGATACAGGTACTGTTACAGAAATGTTTCCTAATGTTTTAACCAGCAAGAGTGGAGACTTGGAGTATAATTTCACCAATATTGTTTTTCACAAGAATTTGTGTTCCTTGTTGAGCAAAGGACAAACCTTTGTTCCTACTGCACACACTAGTAGTGAAACTTTGTTAATTGGCTTAAAACTTTACTTGAGGAAGTTCAACCTTAAAATATTATTCAGTGGCGTGGACAATTGTTTCAAGAATGAAGTACTGCGCAGGAACAGTGTGTTTAATCCTGCTTTGACTATGCCTTTAATAATTTTCGAAAAAATGTGCGAATTTAACTTTAGAACTTTGTTAGGATGAAATAACTTTGAACCTCAAAACTATAACTTGACTGTCCCTGAGTATAAATTGTTGAGAGAGCTCATGAGTAACAAGGGACTTAGAGTTATGAAAACAGAAAAGGGGGGTGGGATAGTTATTCTGACCAAAATAGATTACCTGAATAAAATGTTTTCCTATGTTTTTAATGAAGATTTTTATGAACAAGTTTCATTAAGCTACATTCATGTTTCTTATGCAAAAATTTGTTTTTTTCTTCAAGACATGTTGGATCAAGAGGAAATTTCCAGGGAAATCTTTGAATTTCTGCAGGTTATGTTTCCAGTGGCTCCCCCCTCCCCCTATTTGGCATCCCTAAAATTCACAAAAGCCTCACAGATCCACCAATGAAATCCATAGTGAGTGCTAGAACAGCCATTACTCACTCTGTCTGTGTATATAGATCAAAAATTAAAGGCATTAGTTTCCAACTATACACATATAGTACATGATTCTTGGATTTTTTGTCAAAATTAAGAGAAGTAAAATACAGCCGTACGTTAGCCTTTGTTACTATAGATGTTGTCAACTTGTTCAACGTAATTCCTCAGGATGACGGTAGGGACATGTTTCATGAATTTATACACTAGTCAGGGTTTTTAGCTCTAATGAAATGTGTTTAGATGCCTTACTTGATATGGTTTTGAAGAATAATTCTGTACATTTGGATGGACAGTTTTTCCAACAGAAAAAGGGAGTAGCAATGGACACTAGCTGTGCCCCAATGTTTGCAAACATTGTTCTCTTTCAGTGGGAGAAAAGATTTGTGTTTATCAATGTAAATGTGCCATCTTGGCACTTAATATGCAAGATAAGATATTTTTATTGCTTGGGACATCAGTGAAGTAGATACCAATGATTTTTTTAACATATTTACATTCGATGACTTCTTTTCTCAAGTTTGCTCATCATTATAGTACTGACAAGATTAGTTATATGGATGTTTTGGTGTTTAAAGATGATGAAAAAAAGATACCACAGAGCACTACTTATAGGAAGGCTACCTATTCCAACAGTCTACTACATTACAGTAGTTGTCACCCAGCCCACCAAAAAAGGTATTATCAATGGGCAATACGTAAGATTTGCCCGTATGATTTCAGATGACACCTTGTTTGATGAAGAATGTATCAAATTAAGGGAAATGTTTATTTCTGGAGGGTACCTTTTTGAGATTATTAATTTAGTTTTTGAAGTGAAGATAACAGTACCAGGAATACTACTCACAGCTGAAGGTGCTCTCACCAAACAAAAAGAAGAAAAAGCTGTAAAAATGTGAAAGCAGCCACCACGAATATCAGCAGGACATAGGTTACAGCAACTCCCAAGTAATGACCATAGGCAATCCTTCAAAAACAGCAAGAACTTTTATTCAAATAACATGAAATGAGCGCTTTCGCATAGCCAAGCTATGCTTCTTCAGATATCAATTCAAAATGAAATCTGTAGTGCTTATATACAGCTTTTGGGCGGGCTCATTAAACATACAAATGCAATTAATCAATTATAAATTAGTAGTCATAGAGACAAAAAACAATCTAAACAGTTTAAAAAACAGTTTGAAATGCAATACCTAAAACTGTTCATATAAATTATGCACATAGCAATGTAATAATGAATCATAACCATCATTCAAATCAAACAACAAAATTTATCTAAAAACAGCTCCAAAGAATTCTACAACATCAGATATACATTTTAGTTCAGTATTATGCTGACCTACATTTTCGTCAAGCATAACAGCCATTGCTGTGTTCAGAATAATAAAACTAAATAAAACAACTCACTGCTCACTAGCGTGAATATATCAAAATAGACATGAGGAACGCTACAAATCTACGACCAAGCGTACAACATAAAAATAGAGCTTACTTTGCCTCAGTAGAACATTTCACGATCCAAAACCATGTATATATTTACAAACCATTTCTACTTTGTATATATTACACATCCAAAAGCGTTCATAGCTATACGGAGAATCACGTGCTTCTGAAGGATGACTTGAAGAAGACAAGGCTTCTTCTGGGTCCTAATGCCTAGAGTATACATAACTTTACAAGCATTAAGCCGTGTTTATAACAACTGCGAAGTTGCTTAAAACTTAATCATATCAATGAAAGGGGCATTGGTTCAAATACCGTAACTAAATGCCTCCCTTCTATGAACATATAAACTAAATACATAGCTAATAAAATGAGAAAAATGAGGAAATACATACAGTATGTAAAAATATATATACACAACCATAAAAGATATGTGCAAACAAGCATAAGAGCCTGTATATATGATGAATCCAAGCTCATCATATTAGCAACTAGACTATAAGACCTCTCTGAATGTCAAATAAAGCAAGAGCTTAAATAAATATAAATATAAATATAAAGGGTGATCTGTCTATGCTGATTAAAAGTGTATCAAGCCAACATAGGCTAGAAACCACCCTGCGATGTGCCTACTAAGAGGCATTAAGATGCATGCATGAAACCTCATATCTTCATGCTGTTCTATATTGGACTTATGAAGAGGAAACATGTAGATATAAAATCAAAAGTTACAGAAAAATGATACCAGTGAATAATTCCTCTATATTAGAAATAATGTTCATGCCATAAGACAAGC
This sequence comes from Protopterus annectens, assembly GCF_019279795.1. Taxonomy (NCBI): domain Eukaryota; kingdom Metazoa; phylum Chordata; order Ceratodontiformes; family Protopteridae; genus Protopterus; species Protopterus annectens. Next base: position 663,252,358 of record NC_056733.1, on the reverse strand, counting down.
TAATATTAATAAACATAGGGTATGTACTGGGTAAACCTCAAAAAGGGGTGTTAATGGAATGGGAGCACCCTCAGACCATGGCTAAAAAATAGACAAAGTCATACAAGAATATAAATGTTAAAGCCATCATGTCCAAACAGTATAATGGTAAGAGAACCCTACATATTTGGGAACAAAATAAAATATAGTAAACTTATACAATCCTATCTACGTTCAAGTAGTATAGGTTTTAAAGGTATGTAGCTATTCAGGCCGGGAAGGTGTGCTGCTAACTTGAGTATCCAGTGTAACTCAGCCTTGGCTAGCATGTGTTCATTGCTACCTCTCCTAGCTGTGGGTCTAATAATCTGTAAGACTCTAAAGGCAAAACAATGGGAGGGATATTCTTGTATGTGTTTAGCCAAGGCATTGGTCTCATCTTGTCTTCTAATTTCATAGAGATGGTTATAAATGCGATCACTAATCTCCTCTTGGTTAAGCCTACGTAAAGGCTGAGCAGAAAAGACAAGTAGCCAAATAAACAACATTTTTGTATTGCAATCTGCATAAAATTTAGGTTTAAAAGTTATATCCATGCACGGGTGCTTGAATTCCCTGCGTTTTACTAAGGCTATTACACCTGGGACAATGTAGACAAGGGTAAGTCCCTTTAGTTGTTATATCACCCAAGAGTAGACATGTGGGTTTGCTTACATTAGTAATATGTTGATCATTACATAGTTGTTTCCTTAAATTATCACTGTTTTATAACAGAATCTGGGTGAAGAACCCACTATATCCTTGATCTGCTTGTTCCCAGTGAGAACATTCCAGTTTCTTCTGATGATACATCTAATACTTTCAACTTCACTGGTATATTTAATGACATATTGTAAGGTATTACCATCACGAGTCAAATCCACAGGGACTTTATTTCTAAACCCATGGGTTGTATGTGACTCACAAATGTTGGCAGAATCTATGTCACCAATAATTTTCCTCCTGATATCTCTAACCATCTGCATATCATAGCCCCTTTCATTAAACAGATATTCTAACTTAGTGGATTCTTCATGTAAATCTTTCACATTCTGACAGAGTCTGAATATCCTGGTGAACTGACTGGTTACTATCCCACGAAAGGTAAATGCTGGATGCATGCTATCAGCAGCCAGCAATGCATTTCTCCAGGCAGTTTTCCTAAACAATGTAGTGGTAATGAGTCCTTCATCAGTCAAACGTATCGTAACATCTAAAAAATTTACCTGGTAATGGGAGCTCTCTACCGTAAACTTCAAAAAATTAGTGGTAGTATGCAGATGTTCCAATAATACTAAGAAATCTGTCCTGGGTCCTTCCCAAATTAGGAGTATATCATCCACAAACCTTTTATAATATTTAACCTGGTCAACTTGTTCAACGTAATTCCTCAGGATGACGGTAGGGACATGTTTCATGAATTTATACACTAGTCAGGGTTTTTAGCTCTAATGAAATGTGTTTAGATGCCTTACTTGATATGGTTTTGAAGAATAATTCTGTACATTTGGATGGACAGTTTTTCCAACAGAAAAAGGGAGTAGCAATGGACACTAGCTGTGCCCCAATGTTTGCAAACATTGTTCTCTTTCAGTGGGAGAAAAGATTTGTGTTTATCAATGTAAATGTGCCATCTTGGCACTTAATATGCAAGATAAGATATTTTTATTGCTTGGGACATCAGTGAAGTAGATACCAATGATTTTTTTAACATATTTACATTCGATGACTTCTTTTCTCAAGTTTGCTCATCATTATAGTACTGACAAGATTAGTTATATGGATGTTTTGGTGTTTAAAGATGATGAAAAAAAGATACCACAGAGCACTACTTATAGGAAGGCTACCTATTCCAACAGTCTACTACATTACAGTAGTTGTCACCCAGCCCACCAAAAAAGGTATTATCAATGGGCAATACGTAAGATTTGCCCGTATGATTTCAGATGACACCTTGTTTGATGAAGAATGTATCAAATTAAGGGAAATGTTTATTTCTGGAGGGTACCTTTTTGAGATTATTAATTTAGTTTTTGAAGTGATTTTAGGAAAAAGAAGGCAAGGAATCATTATACCTATTCTGAATAATAAAGAGCATTTTAATGAAATTGAAAACACAACATCAAGGACAACAAAAGATAGTTATACGTGTTCCTTTGTAACATTTACTCATGAATATCCATTTATTCAGGATATTATTAAGCAAAACTGAACAATTTTTAAAGCCTTTGAGATTACTGATATTTTGGGTAATGGGCCCAGATTTGTTTCTAGAAAAGCCAGCTGTATTAAGAACTTATTAGAAACTAAGGAAACGGCATTTGTTAATGTTAGTGAAAGAACATGTGGTACTTTTAAATGTGGCACTTGTTCAGAGTGCCCATTTATTTTGGAGAATACAGAAGTATTAGTGAATAATATTTCTATTAGAACTAAGTTTCACTGTACTTGTAAATCAGTAGGTATTGTATATCTAGCTTTGTGGCAACAAACTGAACAATTTTTAAAGCCTTTGAGATTACTGATATTTTGGGTAATGGGCCCAGATTTGTTTCTAGAAAAGCCAGCTGTATTAAGAACTTATTAGAAACTAAGGAAACGGCATTTGTTAATGTTAGTGAAAGAACATGTGGTACTTTTAAATGTGGCACTTGTTCAGAGTGCCCATTTATTTTGGAGAATACAGAAGTATTAGTGAATAATATTTCTATTAGAACTAAGTTTCACTGTACTTGTAAATCAGTAGGTATTGTATATCTAGCTTTGTGGCAACAGTGCCCTAATTTCTATGTTGGAAAGACTGTCCGCTTTTTTAAAGAGAAGATCTACGAGCACACATATGATATTAAACATAAGAAAAACACAAATTCCTTATATTGTCATGTGGAAAAATATCCGAATCATGAGTTTTTATTTTTTGTAATTGATACTGTAATTGATACAGTGTATAAAAGTTCCCTGGGAGGGCCATGGTATGACTTAATAGAACGGAAAGAACTATATTGGCAGTTGAAACTAAATGCCACTGTGCCCCCTGGGTTAAATTACACTGTTTCTATTGCTAGTATTCTCAGGTTGATGTCTTATTATGATTAAGTGGTTATTTTTATTTTTTTATTTATTCTTTATTTTTTATTTTATATCCACAGTTGGTTGTTTTAATATTGGGTGCATTTTTTGTAACCTGTATTTTATAATTTTATAATAAGGTAGTGTGTTTTTAAATGTGGTTGCACCTGAGTAGGTGTGTCTTTTATCATGTGGTTCATTAGGAGGGGTATTTAAACTGGGTGTGTGAAGTTTTGATTAGATTCTGAGGAAGTTGTGTTATACTTTTACGAAAGCGCTCAGTCTTGGTTGAATAAAGTGTTTTTAGATGCTTCCCTTGTGTCTCCTGCAGTATTTTTCCCCAAGTGTGGATATATCCTCTTCCTGAAGGGGAAAAAAAAAACGCAAAACCGAGTCTCGTATCTGTGTGGTTGAAGAGAGGGGTGTGAGTTCAGGCTCTTTGGGCACCTGGAAATGCAGGAGGTTTATTTATTTGCTTTTGTTTATCAGGAAAGTCCTGGGTGCAATGCTCATTTTCAACAGATGTGTGAGAAGCAATAGGTGTTCAATATAACCACATTTAAACAAGCTGCAAAGAAATATGTACAAAAGTATTGAAATTCATTAAAATTAAATATAGAGGATATATCACACAAAGATATAAATTGTAGTAAGTTCTAAAATGTGACATTGGTAACATTCCTTAAACAGGAAATTGTCAGTATAAATGTAATACCGTCACTAAAGAGAAAAGAGTATCAAAATGTATTCTATATTTGAAGTTTGATATTGAAAAGAAAGTATGTAACATATCACATTTTGTAAGCAAATATTTATTTGAAATGCTGAAATAGTTTTTGTGACGTGTTCTATTTCTTTGCTGTTTAACTTTGCTGTAGATTATTGTTTAAAGTTTGCTTGTCTGAATTTTCATTTTTGTTGTAAAGTGCTTTGTGAAAAAAGTAGTATGATAAAAGGTGAGTCTAATCAACTTGGGCATTAGCTCTTTATTTTTTATATGCTTTTTTTACTGTGTCTGTGGACTTGAGCCCATGTGTTCAATGGGCCAAGGAGTTCTCCTCAGATCCTATCCTAGCAGTGAGGGCTTTTTATTTATTTATTTTTGAGTGGTATAACTCCTTCCTCTGGGTTGAGACATGGGCACCTACAACACAATAAGACTATCTATGCCCCTCAATCAGTTCATGCATGCTGCACATGGCCTGACAGGTGCTACCGTCCCTGGATTATACATGGTCACTCCCATGTCATTCTTGCAGTGGTCCTCCCAGCTTGCCCTTTTGACACCATCCCTGTCCCAGGGGTCTGAGCTAGCAGGGATCTACCCCCTCATACCCAAGATGGGCATGCTTATTCTCCCAACCTGTGCTGTCAAACACCTGAGCTGCTGATGGATCTCATGTTGCCAGAGCTGTGGTCTGGGCTCTATCCCCATATGCCACTGCTGTACCTAGGCATTAGAGCTACTGACCACCACACCAATTTGGTGCACTGCTTGGGTCAGAGTTTGAAATGAATGGCCCAGCACTACACATAGATAGTAATTCGTTTAACTCATTTATTTCTAGTAGTTCTCCCTGCTGTTTCCCAAGGCTGAACCCAGCTGTACCTCTGGGCATCTGGTGTTTCCCAAGGCTGAACCAGCTGTACCTCTGGGCATCTGGTTTCCCAGGGCTGAACCAGCTGTACCTCTGGGCATCTGTTTGTTGCCCGTTTGGTCATCTCAATGCTGCCCACAAACAATTCACATTGCTTAGCGGAATGCAGTATAAAGTAAACCAGTAACAATAAATCAAAAGTAATGAATAACACAACATAGAAATATCTAAGCAACAGAACATTTTCCCATAGGAGAAGTGATCCCCCTCCTGCTGCTATCCTTCACACCCCCCAGTTTACATGTACTGACTGCAGTTTTGAATAACTGCTAAGTAAAGAAAACATCAGAAAAAGAAGAAAAAACAGTACTGCTAAAATATACTGTAACATTTCCAGTACAGATGACATGTAGCCAATCAAAATATTTCATATTAAACTGTAAAACAATGCTATTTACTAACGTTAAATCAAAATTCTGTCACGTAACACAGTCAAACAGAATTTTGACTCTTTATTCACTCATGCTGGGATGTTTCTGTAAAATTCTCCTTGTTACATGATCCTACATAGAAAAGCTGATTATTTTAAACGTTGGAATAGGAACATACAGCAAAACCACCATACCAGGCTGGTGTTATGTATTCATTCCTAGCAAACTTCATCTTCAGCCCCCCCACCGACCCATCCACCCAACAAGACTGTTCATACATCACACTAATATACAATCAGGCATTACTTTTACATGATACATTCATATACATATATATATATATATATATATATATATATATATATCAATCAGAGTGTATACAGCCAACCTTCTAAGTCATGAATGCCAGGCACAGATAGCTGTTAAAATTGTGCATTGTAAACTGAACCATAACTAGGGTGAGGTAAAGGGGCAGTTCATAGGTAGGTACTAGGCTATCGACCCAAGGGCCTACATAAGCCTAGCCAACAAGGTTCCCTGGCTTACGCCACCCAAGAAAGATAATTTCTTGTGCCACTGTTGAGCAGAGACACAGAAGTGATCCCCAGGGTGTATTTATTTCCCATCTACTCATCAAGATTTTCCTTGAAGAGTGCTAATGAAGAACTTTGCTTGACATAGATGGGTAGCCTGTTCCAGAGTATGGGAAGTCTCTGGGACATGAATCTATCTCTCCAGCATGTCCTGTTTATTGTGGTGATAAGGTTTAGGTCCCTAGAGCGTGTAGCTCTGAGGGATTGGGATTTCTTTACGTGTAGCATGTCCAACAGCTCTTGGTTTGACATAGCTTTGTATGTTAGGCAGAGATCACCTCGGAGTAGGTGATATGCTACGGAGTAAAGCTGAAGTAGGTGCAAGCTGCTGTGGGTGTGATATTGGCAGGTGCTTATGATGAAGAGGTGAACTAAAAACAAAAAAACTCCCAACAGATGAAAACAAAAATGAAGCAGGCAGCCAGGCTCAGCACAAATATTTAATAAATCAAGCTCGTTCATCTGAAAATACAAAGGACTTCATCAGAATGATGAAGAGGTGCAGAACCGGCATTGCTTTTATGATGCCACAAGGATATCGCAGCTTCATAAAAGAATACCAGTACAGAATTTGACATCATGGCCGAAGTGTCCATATGTCTTTGTCTTAAGGGTAGCAAACCTCTTGTTACATTTGTGAGCAAGTGACTTAGAAAACCTTTCCAACCTAGAATATAATTAATGATGAAATTATGTGGAAAAATCTGCTTTTTAAACTTTTTTAGTACCATTTAGAGTTCTAGAGATATGAACTCTTGTTTGCTGTGCGAGTTTTTAAGTCAGTGTTGCTAAAAATGCTTACAATGCAGTCATGGGCGTTACATAGTGAGTTAGAAAGCAACTTTCTAGAGTTTCTATGTAGGAGTTAATGAAAAGGTAAGAAAATTGGAAGCAACACTGAAAACCTGAATGCTGATGTCATAAAGTTGGGGTGTGACACGTTAATACCTACTTCACAGCTACTGTCTCTGGTATTGTGTTGTATAAACATGCATAGTTCATAACCCAACCTTTCCCTAAAGTTTAACTGTTTAGTTTCTGAATGCTCGTCTGGGTAGGAGTTTTTGTGTTGTGATCTTTCATCAGATGTGATGAAGGAGCTAGAAAAAAAAGGGCAAGACTTTGGAAATGCTAAGTACATTCCACCCAAAAGCTCCAAAATACTTCAGAAACTTTCTCATGAAGTTTTGATCTTTCTGTCACAAACCAGAAACAGCAGCACAAGAAGCAGCAGTCATGAAAGACCAAATGTAAGCAGCAGCATGGAAGGCACCCCAACATGAGAACCCCTATAGTAATAATCAGTCTCTAGCTGCTGTATATCGTTTACCATTCCTCCCACTCACCCCCTAAAAAGAAGATGACTCCATTTTATAAGTCCGCAAAAAGTGAACTGGTCAAAAATACAGTGCCACATGGTTACAACATAAAACTTTGCATATCTCTGTTTCCTGGAAGTATTCCAGCTAATCCAAGAGGTGAAATCCATGTGGGCATGCATATAGTTCAGCAGTTATTATGCATTCATAGGTTCATAGGTAAGTACTAGGCCAATGGCCCTGGAGCAAATACAAGCCTAGCCCAAGAATATTCCCAGTCATCCTATTGCCGGACATTAGTTCCTTGTGCCCCTATCGAGCAAGGCTGTTGAAATGATCCCCGGGGTGAATTTCCTGTTACCGATCCACTCGTCAAGATTTTTCTTGAAGAAGGCTAGTGAGGTGCTCTGCTTGACATGAATGGGGAGTTTATTCCAGAGTATGGGAAGTCTCTGGGTTAGGAACCTGTCCCTCCAGCAGGTTCTGTTTACTGTGGTGATGAGGTTGAGGCCTTTGGAGCATGTGGTGCAGAGGGACTAAGACTTTTTCAGATGAAGCATGTCTAGCAACACTGGGTCAGACATGACTTTGTATGTCAAGCAGATATCGCCTCTAAGTAAGCGATACGAGATGGAGTAAAGCTGGAGTTTTTTGAGTCTTTCTGTATAGGGCATGTGTTTGAGCCCTAGGATCCTCTTTATGAGGAATGTTTGTGGCCTGTAGGTGTCTAGTGAAGTACATGCCAAATGGGGCATTGTACTCTATAATGGGTCTAATGAGGGACGTGTCAAGAGGGATTACGACTTCTTTCTTCCTGGATGAGAGAACTTTTGTAATGGTGTGCTACGTAGAAGGACTTTCTAATGACCGTGGCAACATGGTTGTCGAAGGAGAGGTTGCTATCTACCTGTGCCCCTAGATCTCTTATCACACCTTGGGAGTTAACTGGGCTTCCATCAATGTGGTAGTTCGTGGGCACCATGTTTTTCCCAAAGGGAATGACAATGCACTTTTTAGCATTGAGCTTAAAGCCATGTTTCAGGCACCAGTCATTGGTCTCTGTGAGGACTTTTTGTAGGATGTCTACATCAGCTTGAGAATCGATAATAGTTCCCAGTTTGCAGTCATCCGCAAATTTGGTTAACCGGAGTCTCTTTGTGTTGGCCTGAACTTCAAAGAAGTAGATGCCAAACAGGCGAGGACCCAGAACAGGAGTCTCTTTGTGTTGGCCTGAACTTCAAAGAAGTAGATGCCAAACAGGTGAGGACCCAGAACAGATCCTTGTGGGATTCCACTTGTAACTGCCCAGTAGTCAGATTTGGAGTCTGCTACTTTCACCATGTGGGTTCTGTCCATGAGCCAGTTGGCAACCCATCTTATGATGTAGGGGTTAATGCCTAGGTTAGCGAGTCTATCAATGATCCCTGAGTGGGGGATGGTGTAAAAGGCCTTGGCTAGATCGAGGTATGCTGTATGGACAACCTTGCCTTCATCCACCCCTCTGGTGACAGATTTGAAGAAGTCTGTCAGGTTGAGCAGACATGATCTACCCTTCACAAACCCAAACAAAACCAGGTAACCAATAACTTCAGCAGAAAGAAGGAAGTTTAGCTCAAGGTTTTTTCTACTTCCAGTGAAGAAAGGATACTAGATGTCAGCCTTGGAAGCTACAAACATGAACATGTTTGTCAAGACCAGGAAAAGTTCAGAATGTTGACAATGGAGATTGTCTTGATACTGACCATATTTGCAGTACCTGTAGAAGTGTAGGGTGCTTATTTGTACATCCTCATTTACAAATCTTAGAGGAAGTTTCTCAAGTTTTATTATTTTACATGTGCTAACCAGATAAGTGAACTGGTCCGTAGACATTTTCAGCCACGACTCTGGCCATAAGGCACAAACACAGTGGTGGTCAAAACATTTAACAGAAAAAAAACAAGCTACTAGTTCACTTCTTTGTTATTTGGTCCTTCTTCTGTGCCCAAAGTTTTCACCAAATGTCTTATTTTATTTTATTTTTTTATTTATTTATTTTACATTTGTTGACCGGGCTAGTCTAACTGGATATATGTCCATTTTCAGTAGAGGCCCGAGGAGAAAAGCTCCGAGACAATAACAAGGACAGAACCAAAGAAACATTTATACAAATAGTACAAATAATATATATATATATTTTTTTTATTCCAATATTCACATCTTCCTTTATTTGGACAACTACTTGATGTAGATCAACTTTTCAGAACTTGCACCTTTCTGTGTAGCAAACTGTCCAATATGTTAAAGAGCTTTGGAATCTCCTTTAGCCCCCCAAAAACAGATCTTCTTCCAAAACAAAGAGATTTCCAGAGGCTACCACAATTAGCAAATTGTCCATAATAACCCCACCATGAGACAGGTTGCAGCTTTTGATGGATTTTTCTGAATGCCTCAGAAACCACCATTACTGGTCATCCTGCAACCTCACAGTTCCTAGTGCCAGGTTACATATGAAGAAAGTGCATTATTATATCTGCAGCCTTTTTTATTGGAGTTCCCATCCTCCAGAACATGTTTTACTTTTAATAGAAATCCTTGTGAAATTATTTCATGGTGTCACCAGAAGACGGTCATGAACTAACAGCTACAGTTTCTTCTTTGATTCCAGAGTAGATGCTCATTGTAAACTCCTTGGACAGTCTTTGGGAATCCATCTCCAGGGTGTCAAGTATAAGGCTTGTGGACTTCTTATTGGCTCCTGTGGACTGACAGAATGCACAAGTGGTTGTGATATCACAGGCAGGCATTTGGGAATAGCAAGAACCCTGTACTACCCTATGTTAGTCACGCTAAACAACAGGCAAGGTTTACTAAAGGGAGAACAGTGGAAGAGGAAGATAAACAGAGACCTAACACTGATGGTGATTCAGGTACAATAGAGCAGGATTTTAGCATTTGCCGCTAAGTGCAGAAGAGAGGAAGGAGATGAAGAGGGAGAACCCAACAGATACAGGAGGAATGGACTTAGTCTTAAATTGAGATTTTATCTGACTCCTTCAGAGGTTCAGCATTTTTTTTCTGCACAGCACTTTGCTAGCAGCAAACTGTTGATGTAAACATGGTCAGGAAGCGATGCAGCAGTCAGCTGCTTAATGAGCGATCAGTAAATTACAGCTCCCTGTCACCAGACAGCTACTTTCAACTCATCTGAGAACACAGGCAGAGAATGGGGCCAAGGCATAACCCTGATATCTCATTCACAGTTTTGTTCCACTCTGGGCAGTAAGCAGGGATCTAAACAGCTTTGCTGTATTAACTTTAAGGTCATGCTTAGTTAAGCAAGCAAATAGTGAATTAGGCTCTCTACTGAATATGTTGAGCGTAATTAGGACACACCTACCATAATCTGAAAAAAAAAAATCATATAAAAACATGAAACCAGTAGGAACAGGGACATAACAGGAGAGTAGAGAGAAGATAGTACATAGAAAATATGTCTAATTTAGATAAACTAATTATTTATGGTTAAATTAGGTCAGTAACTGGATCAGTGTTAACCAGCAAAAACAAACACCTAAGCAGAACCAGCAAAACAGCAACGTTTGGGCTGGAACAGAAAGGGTGGACTAAGTTGGATCAGATGCTCAAGGTGCTCGCTGATGGTGTAATTGCGATATCTCTGGGAAGGGTTGCTATGACACAGCATACAGGAGGTTTAAGGGGATGCTGCTTAGGAGGATGGTGACTATGCTCAGTGCTTCAGTTAGTTACATGCAGGACCTGGACAGACGTATTAAAGGGAAACAGGCCAGATACAAAGATGTCAAGGCAGTAGTCCAAGAAAGAAATAAGGAAGGTATAAGCTGGTGGCACAGAGCAGGCAAGAGACAAACGCGAGTCTTGGAAGGAGCACACCAGGAAGAAGTAGGGGAGTAAAGCAGAAGAGGCAAAGCAGAAGGTAAGATTAGGTAGGACCTTGCAAAGAATAAAGAGGCAGCTAAATAAACAGGAAGAGTGTAGGGAGAGGAGAATAAGGTGATGTATGGGGTAAAAATGTAAAAAAGAGAGGGAGTAGGAGGTAAGGAGGACTGCTCAAGAGTAGTCAAGGCTGAATGCTGTAGCAAGAAACGGCAGGAAGATTGAGCTGCTGTAAAGGTAACTGGCTGGCAGCATCTGAGAGAGGATTTAGCTTGCAGAGAATTGCAACTGCAGGAGCATAAAGCAAGAGGGATGGAGGAGTTTTAGTGGTCAGACAATCAGCGAGAATAGAACCATGGAGCTAACCTGTAGTGTAACACTAAGAAGTGCAGTTAGCCTGAGATAGTACAGGGCATGGCCAGAAATAAGGAGGACTCTTTATGGGAAGCAAGAGGAACACATATATAGTAATATGTCCAGGTACCAGTGATCTGGCAGAGGGACTATGGAAGGCACAAGAAAGATCTAGTAGGGTGTCTACCCATGAGTTAAGGTTTGAGAAGAGCTTTAAAGAGGGGTGCTGTCAGTATGAATTGCCTGCAGTGGCAGGAAGGTTGCAGTTAGAGATCTCATCTTGTGGGTCAGAGAATAGAAAGGAGAAGGAAGGCTAGGACCAGGATTATCATAGGGAGGAAGTTAAATCTATCAGATTCATTCCCGCAGTTAGAGATCTCATCTTGTGGGTCAGAGAATAGAAAGGAGAAGGAAGGCTATGACCAGGATTATCATAGGGAGGAAGTTAAATCTATCAGATTCATTCCCGCAGTTAGAGAATCTTGTGGGTCAGAGAATGGAAAGGAGAAGGAAGGCTAGGACCAGGATTATCATAGGGAGGAAGTTAAATCTATCAGATTCATTCCCGCAGTTAGAGATCTCATCTTGTGGGTCAGAGAATAGAAAGGAGAAGGAAGGCTAGGACCAGGATTATCATAGGGAGGAAGTTAAATCTATCAGATTCATTCCCTCAGTCAAGTTCAATCTGTTATGCTAGGTACACATCATCAGGAACCTGAAGTATTTTGCGTAAAAGCGTGTCCTTGCTTTTATTAATAAATACACATTGTATGATTAAATTGTCAGCTTTATTTTCTTTCTTGCTTAGAGGTATGGCTATCATTTGGCACCATTGATGTGAGTTGTTTCGTTGACTATTTTTATGGTATAGAAGGGCTCTGTGTCATGCATGGTGACTACTTTAGTTCAGGTGGCACAACCATGTTCCGATCCAGTCTTGAAGGGCATATTGGCTCACTTCTGCATTTGTACTAAAGTACAGATGGGATACAGTGGTTAAAGGTTTATAGATTAGCAACCTACAGGCTTAAGGAGACATGGAAAAATAAGGTCAGATAAAAAAAAAGATAGTAGGTAATAGGAGTAGGGTACACAGCTAGAGGAGAACACAAATCAGTGAATTAGCCAAGAACTATGAGAATAGGGAAGATTGGAAGAGATGGAATATCATGTTAAGTAATCCAATAGCCTGAGTAAGAAAATGGAAGAACTACGATATATAGATTAAGCATCAGTCTGTGTAACACAGGGCCTTAAATGTGAAGCAACAGAAAAAATAAGTGGAGGAACACACAGGAGAAGGCATGAAGAGTTTACAGGTTAGTTTTCTAGAGAGAAAGAAGATGTTAGAAGTGAACTTGTGGACTACAGACCTCTTACCATCACTCATTAGATGAAAAAGCACTGGAAAGAGTACCAGAAGAAAGGTAGTTGAGTTCTAGAAACAGACAGTATGATTGATAAAATCCAGCAATTGTTTTTGTGACCGCAAGGTCATGTCACTTCATTTCTGTAATGGAATTGTACTGTTATATGACAAAGGGAGCTTGGATGATGTAGTAGGCCTACATTTAACAAAGCCTTTGATTCATTCCCTCAAAAGACTGCTTAACAAGCTGAAAAGGAAGGTGTGGAAGAAAACCTAGTGAGTGTGGTGCTCAGCAGAGAGATGATAGTGGTGAAGGGACCCGTGCAAAAACAGCTACAAGTGGAAAGAGTGGTGTCCTGCAGGGGCAAGTCTTGAGCCTATTACTGTTCAGGATCTTCATATCAGTTACCACAAGGGGCATCAAGAAGACAATTGATCTTTTTTCAGGTGATAGTAAACTAAGAGGAACAGTGGGTGATGTAGGGAATGCTTATAGGTAAGTAGGTATAGCGAAACTAGCAGAGTGGGCAGAAAAATGGTAGCTAAGGTTCATTGCAGGGAAGTACAAAGTATGTCACCTGAGATCCAGCAATCCCAGTGTGAAATACTGACCGGATGTGTCACGTCTGACAGCGGTGAGCAGGAAAAGGATCTCAGGGTAATAGTGACTGCACAAATGCACTAACACACAGGAAAAGAAGAACAGTGGCCAAAGCTAAGAAGCTGCCACACTATATTTAATAGTAAATAGTCCAGAGATGTATAGATGTTTTCCACCACTGTGGCATTGCTATGCTACACCTGTGATACTCTGGACAGTTTTGATACCTGTGTAATAGAAAAGATACCAAACTGGTGGAGTGCTTTCAAGAGTTGGCAAATAGGGTGATGAGGGCTCAGAACATGAGAGTTACAGTGTGTGACTGAAGGAGGGGTAAGTGAGTGACTAAGGGAAGTCAACCCTTTTTATCCTAAAGAAATAGAGAAAATGGATATATGTGTTCTTAAGTTAACTTGTGTGTGTATACATTTACGAAGGAAAAACAGAGAAGGATGAAGGGGACACGTGCACCAGAATGAAGGCACTAATTTATTACATGGCAATCTTCTGGGAAATGGTAATGTGGCACAAATGCAAGACCATGAAAAGGGTTGGTGAGTGGCAAGTTTGAGACAACATGTCCCAAAAATGGCAGAAAAGTGGACATGCATATCTTTTGTATGCATTTACTGTTAAGAAATGAGGGAACACTTGAATAATTGGTGCTTTCAGTGTTGTATCCCAGCTCTGTCCTTAACCAGTTTCAGTAATATAATTGAATTTAAAATTAATTGTTCTATTCCTCACCATCTGGGTTCGTAGCATCTTTTGCATCTGGTGCTGAAAAAAGCATTGCTCATTTTCAAGAACTATGTGGTTTCCAGAAAGAGCTCTGGTTTCTGCCTTCCTCCTTTTATGAAACATGTAGGTGTCTGTTGATGATGACATTCTTTAAAGCAAAACAAGTTTCTGTGATAAAGATGTGGATAATTTACTTAAAAAATGAGGTTTCTTACCAAGTTTTTGTTTTCATGAGACTGCTGACTTGCAGATTCTTTTTAAATGTGTATCATTTCTACCCAGCATTCTGCATACATAACTACTAACTGTATTACACTGAAGGAAAGTGCAGAATCAACTCCAAATGAGTAAAATACATTTTGTTTTATAATTAAGGTGGTTTGACTGACAAAGGAATATATGGCTTCCTACTTCATCTTTTTCCAGAAGATATAATAGCATTGTCAAAATCACAGTTATGGGTATGGTAAACACAGATTTTTTTTTATTCATACCATTGCTTGGAGGCCAGCTTGCTTAACATCTGCTCTCTTACTTGCATTTCTAACGTAAACATCCCCGAATTTTGAGGCTGGCCTAGATAAAGGAACTCTGAGCTGTACAGTACCATGTGTGCTAGTGCTGCTGCTGTGGTAATTGCAGGTGGTGGCACAGGAAGGAACATGACTGTAAAATGTAGCCATATGATTTTGTGGCATCAACACGTGTCTCTGCTGTCCATTAGTGAAGAAAGGATATGAAATTCTGAAGAAAGCCCTTCTGGTGTGTGATAACTAGAAGAGAACATGCATTTAATAAGTGCCAGTGTAAGGGATGTAGCAGTAGTACTGGGTGGAAAAATGGAGACATTTATACTCTTTTGTATTCTACAGTTTATTTAGGCAAATTCTGTATTGGTTGGGGTGATAGGTGCCATTAACTTGTCTGGATGTAAAGAGTATATTTTTGAATGTAAAGTCAAACATGGCATTCCTGAGGTGCTTCTAATTGTGAGGATGCAATGGCAACATTATTTGTGTGTCGGCAACTTTAGTAGTGTATTGTTGATCGGTATATTAACATTTTTTTTATTTATCAGTCTCTGACACACAGTTACGAATAAGCTGACAAAATGGAAATTAAGGGCTGATGATGTTACACAGTTAATGGGGGGGGTTCACTTGGGGTACAAATAAGTTTTGATTTAAAGCTTATTTTCTATTTATTTAGGTTTGAGTAAGTACCAAAAATATCTAAAGATGATACATATTTGATTATTTTGAGGTTGATGAAATATCACCTCTTTGTAGCTACTTTCATGTCTGATGTTAGCCCCCCAAAAATTATTTCACATGTGTTACTATTGTGCAGATGGATAGCCACATATGATTTTTTCACACAGAGTGTTTCTTCTCCCTGGAGGCAAGTTACAACATCAATAAGCAGATTTCCAAGAATTTGTCCACATGTAGACAGCAAATGCTGGAGGTCTGATGGGAAAGAGAGAGTTAATTGGGAACACTTTTTTGGGGGGAGTGTAATGAGTTGACAGATGTTACAAACTCATTACAGAGTAGCGTGGTAGATATGTTGGGGCAGCACTTGGTTGTAACTAAGCCAATTATTCTTTTGAGCTGAGTCACATGATCTGAATGGTGTAGCCATAGTAGAGCCTCATTACGTTTAATGCTATTGGCTCCAAAAACACCAATTACTAGAAAATCTAAATCTAAATCAACTAGAACTGAAGTATAGAATATTGTAAATGAGATGAAAGACTCAATGGTTAGATCTTTAGAAAAAGGGAAGGAGCAAGTTATATAGAAATAAATGGAATTTGTGGGAACCATACATGCATAATAATGTTAAGAGAACGAATGAAGTTGAAGGGATTGCAAGAATTGAGCAATTTGTGTAACACTGGAGCGAATAATTGTTAAACTTATATATTACATGACAACAATGAGAAACATTATTATGGTTTGTTTTCTTTTTATTAATGTACGTGTACCTATACCACTGTTGGCAATTGTGATTTAATAAAGATGACTAAAAAAAGAATTTTCAGCTTTGCAAAAAAAATGTAAAAGTGTCATTAAGGCTTCATAAATAATAATAATACATAGAAGAGATTCTACGGAACATAAAGGTAAACTAGGGGTCAGAAGCTCAGCATCCACTTTGCATAAATGTTCTTAATTCTTAAAAACAATTTGCTTCTTGGAGTTATTTTGTACACTGACAAAGTTCATGAACCTGTGTTAGCTGTCTGCCAGTGTAGGAAGTAATATGTATTAGAATCCTATGAGCCATTTATACCTACACAGGTACTGCTGACAACTCCATTAGCAAAGAATTGTGATGGACTTCACAAGCATCTTCTGTGCCTACTTAGGTACTGCTGACAGCTCCACAAAGGATTGTGATGGACTTCACAAAAGCCTTCTGTACCTACACCGGTAATGATGACTCGTTCACTGACAAAGGATTGTGATCGACTTCACAGTCACCTTCTGTACCTACAGAGGTACTTCTGACAGCTCCACTGACAAAGGATTGTGATTGACTTCACAAGAGACTTCTGTACCTTTACAGGTACTACTGACAACTCCACAGACAAAGGGTTTGCAATTTACCTGTGAAGGTTAGTAGAAGAACTGTATGACATCGTAATGGAACAAGAAAGTTCTAGGATTATGACATGCACACACATTCTACTCTATCTGAAAGAAAAAAACTCTTGTTTGCCAGCTTATGGAAGAGCACTAACCAACCAATGGAGAAATACCTGCGAATTTTTAAGTTGCAAACTGTTGGTTAAAAAACACAGACCTGATGGGTCTGGTAGCCACATGCTAACATTTCTACAAACATTTGATCACTTTATCACTTCCCACTTTCACCGTATTATTACCTTGTAGTATATGGACCACCAGACACGCTAAACATTGGCCCTAGGCGTGAGTGCGTGTGTGTGCCTTCTGTGGAAGGTTGGGCGCTGGGCTGGCAACTCGACACTGTAAAACTCTACTGCCAATCATGACCGGACAAGGTGATCCACTGTGGCGACCCCTAACCGGGAAAAGCCGAAAGAGAGAGAGAGAGAGTATATGGAGCACCATGATTGCACTCTGAAATCAGAATGAACTTCGCTTTAAGGACATTTCAGTGTCCCTCCTCAGCATTAGCAGCATCCACCACAAAACAGCACCTAAAGTATTTTTGCAGCTTTAAAAGCTATAGTACACTTTTGTGCTATCACATATAAAAACAAGTTTGCCAAAGTGAAGTGTTTATCTGCTTTTAAAGCTGATCATTCATCAGAGGGACACCTCTTCAGCCCACTATCTTTGTGGCTGCACTAAGATGTAAATCAAGTGGCATTCCCTGTTCTTTTTTTCTGTGTAAGTTGTAGTACATTTAGACAGCTAAAGGTCTATGCACTCCAAAAGAATATTCATAGGGTCACTGATCATAACCAATTTGTTAATGTGACCATGAAATGGATTGAATCCATTTAAAGAACACATTAATACATTAGTCATGATTAGCAACCCAATCATAATTCTCTATATTTTTCATCTGCTCCTACTCTTTTTTTCCCCCTGATTTACCCTTGTGATTCGCCTGGGTGGACACCTAGACATAACTAAATTCTACTGCTCATTCAATTTGCTCAAGCAAAAGTAACAACTCTGCTGCCTCATTCCCTTTTTGAAATTGAACCAAGAAGAATCCAAGGAAGTATGTGCATTGGCTGCCAAACCTTTAATTACCTTACTGTTTAAGACTTGCTAGCTGTTTTATTACACTCCCTGCCAGGAAAGCCAGCAGCCTAGCCCCCCGTGTTCCAGTTTCTCTGCTCTTCCCCTCAATCTTACTAACTCCCTTCATTCAGTCCAACTTGGCACAGGGAATATCCTAGTGGACTAAGGTGTACTTCTGCATTTGTCTACTAGGTGGCATCCTCCCTCGACTAAAATAGACTTCCTTTTACTCACCTATGTATTCTCGCTAAGCTCTAACAATCCTTCTCACTCTATCTCTCCTATACTCCTTTAGCCCCTCTAAGCTCTAACATTCCTCTTCTCACTCCTTCTCCTAAACTCTCATAGCCCACTCTTACCCAAAATATCCAGGTTCCCTCTACGTACCATTCTGCATACTCACCCCTCTGCAAACAACACTCAACTGATAGTCTCTCGAGTCTCTCGAACCTCTCTAGCCCTCTTTGGACCTCCTTTTCCTTATCATATTGTACTGAATTGCTTTTTTCTCTCTCTCTCTTCCTCATATCTGCCTTTATCCTGCCCGTGATTTCAGCTTTTCTGCTATTGCACTATTTTCCATTACTCTCTTCTCTCTCTCTCTTCCTCTTTCTCGCTGTCTTCCCCGTATTCTAACTTTGTGTCCTGCTCGGGATATCTTTGTATCCCAGTACCAAGCTCTATTCTCATATCTCTCTTCACTCCCTGAACCTGCTCATCCATTCCAGATATTACCTACATGTTCCTCCCCCCCGTGCCACAGACTTACAGATTTTCCGGTCTGTAACTGCCATCTCCCATCTCTGCCCCTCCCTCCTCTTCCCGAACTTCCTACTGGAAGTGATAAAACACCTCACGACCTTTGGGCACCATCTTTAAACTTAGCCCGATCCTGGCTGCTGTGCGTCCTGGCTGAGCATGTGCTCCTACTGTAAGTAGAACCTGTTTTGCTCTATGTATTGTTCCTTTTTAGCTTAATACCATTGCGCTCTCTATTTAGAAAGTGTAAGGACTGTCTTGTCGTGCTCGAATGTTTTTGATATAGTAGTTGTGTGCTGCTTAAGAGTCACTAGTACTTACTATTTGTATATACTTTCACTTATAAGGACGCTATCGGGCATGTCCCTTCATCAACGCACTGTACACCATAAATGGTGTGCTTAGCTGTTGTAGTGCATTAAAAGCTACTATTTTCTAATTTTGGAGTGTACTGCTTAATGTATTGCACAAACGATGTGGAGTTTGTTAAATGCTTTGTACACGCCATGTGCAAGTTGATTTTTAACTTTGATAAAAGCTATTAGCTGTATTCTTGTTGAGTGTATTGATGACTTTCCCTGCTAAAGGCTATTAGCTGCAGTTTTGATGAGCGTATTGGTTAATGTAATCTAAAAACGGCGTGGAGTGTGTTGGAGCATTATTATTTTGTACACGCCAATTTCCACGTGCATGTTTCAGTGATACGTTATCTTCTCATGTGTTATAGAGCATATTGCAGTAAGACTTTTGCCCTGTCTATTTTGGTGCGTCTCTTTTATATATCAGCCTGTTTAAAACAGAGAAGCTTTTCTTTTGTCCTAAATGAGCTACGCCCATTTGGTGGGCCAAATTGTAAACCTGAGTGCTCAGGACGCTTTTGAATTTGTTAAATGTGCCCTCCAAATGCTAACTTCCACTCGACTATTACAAAGAAGTGTGCTACTCTCCCAAAGTAGTCTTTTGGAGGCCGTATATAGCACATGGTACTGCTCCTAGCCTACTCTGCGGTGCCTACTTGCAGTATTGAGTAAAACTGAACACTTCTACATGCTATTAGTTAATTGCTTTTGTAAGAAACTGTTAGCTGAATGATTGTTTTTTCTTCTCATTGCTGTATAATGTTTGTTGATTTTACTTTCATATATGATTAGTTACTGCCTATTACTGCTACTAGGAGTCAAGGTGTGTCTCACATTACTAAAATACTACTCTCTCAGCCTTCTCTGTCTTCTAGCTTTTTCCCCCTGATTTACCCTTGTGATTCGCCTGGGTGGACACCAAGACATAACTAAATTCTACTGCTCATTCAATTTGCTCAAGCAAAAGTAACAACTCTGCTGCCTCATTCCCTTTTTGAAATTGAACCAAGAAGAATCCAAGGAAGTATGTGCATTGGCTGCCAAACCTTTAATTACCGTACTGTTTAAGACTTAAGCTGTTTTATTACACTCCCTGCCAGGAAAGCCAGCAGCCTAGCCCCCCGTGTTCCAGCTTCTCTGCTCTTCCCCTCACTCTTACTAACTCCCTTCTTCCTTCAGTCCAACTTGGCCCAGGGAATATCCTTGTGGACTAAGGTGTACTTCTGCATTTGTCTACTAGGTGGCATCCTCCCTCGACTAAAATAGACTTAATTTTACTCACCTATGTATTCTCGCTAAGCTCTAACAATTCTTCTTCTCACTCTATCTCTCGTATACTCCTTTAGCCCCTCTAAGCTCTAACATTCCTCTTCTCACTCCTCCTAAACTCTCATAGCCCACTCTTACCCAAAATATCCAGGGTCCCTCTACGTACCATTCTGCATACTCACCCCTCTGCAAACAACACTCGACTGATAGTCTCTCAAGTCTTTCGAACCTCTCCAGCCCTCTTTGGCTCTACCCGCTCCGTTCGCCCTGCGGGCTCACTCCGCTCCCCTACCCTGCCCCCATTTCCAACCCGCCCCCAGCACCTCTACCTATATTCCCCCCATACCCACACCCACTGCCATTCTACTCCAATCAATCACATTTTCTCTGAAAATAACCACTCCCTTTTTCCCGCCCAAATTACCTTCCTTACCTTTCCAAAACTACCCCACCTAGCCAATAGGATTCCTCTTTTCCCTCTTCTCCCACTCCCTAACCACACCCCCACCAATCCTAATACAACTCTTCACTCCTACACTATTAATTCAGTCCCTACCGGCCCATATACACATAAACCTCACTTATAACCACAAATAATTCCTCTGCGATAATTCTACTCTCTATATTGCACATCTCACCATGCTTTCAAAACCCTCATTCATCTTCTTTTTACTTCTACTACTTCTTAATTTATCCTATCTTTACTACCTCACTCAACCCCTTAACTCATACCACTCACAATCCCTCCATGTTACCAACCACCTAAACTCCCCTCTACCATACACACACACTCCTATTACTCCACATCTATATCCTATAAATAACCTATTACTTTTCCCTTACAAACTTATCACCTCTCAAAAACATCTTACCTCCTTAATAACTAGCAAATTCTTCAGTTTCACAATACAACCCAATCTTCTTACTAAACTGTCCAACTACCTCACTAATCCACTCTTACATCTAATTTCCAGTCTATTATCAGGTGACATCCATCCCAACCCAGGCCCCTCCACATCTTCTACAGACAAGTCCATCTTATTTACTTCTTTTAATGCCCAAAGTATAGTAAACAAAGTCCCAAACCTCCATGCTTGGCTCATACATAATAAACCTGACATCCTGACCATCTCCGAAACATGGTTAAAACCCCATATAAAAGACTCTGAAATTATTCCTCCAAACTATTCTATCATAAGAAAAGACAGGTCCCATAAAAAAGGGGGTGGAGTAGCTCTCCTGTACTCATCCTCATTGTCAGTTACCCCCTATAACAAACCTGTTCCACACTTTAAAAATGCTGAACTACTCCTCACATTACTCCAAGTTAACCTACATAAACACATATGTATAGCCTCAATCTACATCCCCCCAGGGGATAATATTTCTACACTTGAAGATATCCTCTCCTGGCTCTCCAACAATATTAACAATGAAACTATAATCTTAGGAGACATGAACATTAACTGGGCCTCCATTCAGTCTCCTAAAAAATCTTAATATCAACCTCTACAATTTTTCACAGCTAATCAACTCTGTAACACACCCCTCAAAAACAGCTCTAGTGGCAGTATTCTAGACTGGATTCTAGTCTCTCATCCCCACTATTTCTCTGATAGTGGCACTCTTCCTGATCCCCTCAGTGACCACATTCCCATCTTCACTCATCGACTCCCATCACTCCTGCAACGCACCCATAATTATATTACAATCCGTAACCAAAAAAACTTTAATCCAACATCCTTTTCAAACTCTCTAAAAGCAATTAACTGGAATTGTCTAAAAACATTATCTCTAGATAATGCAGTTGCCCACTTCAATTCAGTATTCCTAAAACTACTTGACTCCCATGCACCCTTAAGGACTAAGAGAATTAAAATTAAAACAGCCCCTTGGCTAACCAAAAACACGCTAGCATCTATGCGGCACAGAGACAAAGTCTGGGCACATTACCAGAAAAACAAATCCCCCCCTAGTCCACAATGAATATAAAATACTTCGAAATAAGGTAAAAAAGCTCATAATCTCCAACCGACAAAATTACTTTTCCACACTTCAAAACAATAATAAATCAAGCCCTCAGAAATTCTGGAAAGGTATCTCTACTCTACTTAACCCCAGCAAACCAGATACCCCTACCCCAGACCCAAATGCTCCTGACCTAGACTTGGCTACCCAATTTAACTCTTTTTTTCATTGAATCCATTTCCAAATTAACGTCATCTTTCTCTAACACCACTACATTCTCCAAAACTCCCTCACCATCCCCAACCATCTCTCTACCCTACTCTGCTATTACTTCCTCATTCCCATCTACTAACTCCCATCCCTCCACTCCTTATCCTACTCTTACTACTTCATCATCTTCATCTGCCCCTAATTCTCCCTCTTCACACTCTCCTTTATTCTCATTAAAACCTATACCCACTTCTACTATAAAGAAACTCCTTATGAAACTGAAGCCATGCACCAATGCTCCTGATAACATCCCTTCTTACTTTCTTAGCAAAGCTGCTGAAGCAATCGCTTACCCTATTGGCATTTTAATCAGCCGCTCTATCCAAGAATGTATAGTACCCCACGTCTGGAAAAGGGCCTTTATCATACCTCTACATAAAGGTGGCAACAACAACAATGTTACTAATTTCCGCCCCATCGCTATTCTGTCCCCCATCTCTAAACTCCTAGAAAAGTGTATCCAACTACAACTCCTTCCACATTTCTTAGATAATCACCTACGAACTCCCACACAACATGGATTCAGACCACATCATAGCACCATGACCGCCCTCCTCTCCTTCCTTGAAACTGTAAATAAAGCCCGCGACTCTGGCCAAATTGTTTCTACCCTACTACTCGACCTCTCTAAGGCCTTTGACACTATCTCTCACAGCCTGCTACTAACTAAACTTTCAAAACTTAACCTATCTCCCTCCTCCTTGAACTGGTTCTCCAGCTACTTATCTAACAGATATCAAGCAGTCAAATGGAAAAAGGCCACCTCCTCATTTCTAAATACTCCTACTGGGGTACCCCAGGGCTCTATACTGGGTCCCCTTCTCTTCAATATATTTATAAATGATTTCCGCAACTCTATCCCATTCTCAGACATCATCCAATACGCCGATGATTCTACTATTATCTGGGCTGCCACCTCTATCCCCTCACTCCTAAAACTGACTCGAGATGCTTTTACAACAACTGAGCAATGGATGAAAAGGAATCACCTAGCTCTCAATGCCTCTAAAACCAAATTAATGTTATTCACCCCCTCTAAGGCAACTTCTTTCAATATAAACACATTCCACATCTCTAGTCAAAATAATGTACCCCTGGAGCTGTTGCCTGAGACCAAGTTACTTGGGGTCCAAATTGATAACCAGCTCAAATTCAACTCCCACCTACAGTTAAATATAAAAAAAAAAACCTCAAAAACTAGGTATGCTTTACCGACAAAATCATTACCTTACACCTGCTACCAAAATCACCCTCTCTACCTCATTTCTTATCCCCTCCCTTCTCTATGGAGCTCCACTCCTAACTAATCTACAGTCCTCTCTAAAAACACAACTTTCCTCTTGCTACAACAAAATTGCCAAGTTCGCTACCAACCACAAGTTCTCCACCCACCACTGTTCCTCTCTCCAAAAACTAAAATGGCTAGAGCTACCCAGTTATCTTGCATATACTCAACTAAATCTTGCGCATAAGCTTATTTTCAACCCCTCCCTCTGTCCCTCCCTTTCATCAGCCTTTAAAATGCACCTTCCTGATAGAGTATTAAGGTCCAACAATCAAAATCTATTAGAAGTATATAAACCAACTCATCCCCCAGGCAAAAATCTTCTGTCTTATGGCCTTGCATGCCTTTGGAACTCCCTACCACCGTCCATTCGCACCACCCCCAACCATTTTATATTTAAAAGATCTCTTCACTCACATCTAGTATCCCAGTGGGAATGCTCTTGCTCCCACCCCACATAACTAACACTTGCAAACTCCATCTTCCTTCTTCCTCTGTTTCCTCCTGCAACTTTCCTTATTACTCACCCTAACTCATACATATTATTATTCCTACAATAATTGGAAAGAATATACTAGGCCACACTTCCTAAGTATTGCTTCCTAATACGTTATTACTTCTCAGTACTTTTGTGCATTGCTTCCTAATATGTTATTATTTCTCAGTATTGTCGTGAAATGCTTCCAAATATGTTATTATTTCTCAGTACTTTTGTGCTAAATTTCCCTTTAGTCTGTATTACCTATTAATTTCATCACTAGACTGTACTCACTCTAGTTTTTGTTGTATTATTTGCAAATTGTTTTTTCTTGTATGATTAACTTCTGTATAATGGTATAATTTGTACATCTATTATGAATAACCTACTGTAACCTACTTAGTTTTGGAGCTTTTCTCCCCAGGACTCCATTGAAAACGGGTTCATTTGGCCCAATGGACTATCCTGGCAAACCAACTGCAAATAAATAAATAAAATCTGAAACCTCTTTTTCTAACATTTATTGCCACACAAGTCAACATAACCAATTTGTTAATGTGACCTTGAAATGGATTGAATCCATTTAAAGAACACATTAATACATTAGTCATGATTAGCAACCCAATCATAATTCTCTATATTTTTCATCTGAAACCTCTTTTTCTAACATTTATTGCCACACAAGACGACATATCGTTACCTTCCTATTACCTGAAGCTCCCTTTCCCAAAATTATCACTATACTCTTCAGTAGATTGCTAACTCGTTAACTGAAGCCTGTTTTCCTGATCCATGCAGGAAGAGGGTGATCATTTGTCAGCCCTTAGTGGAGGCCAGAGCTGGGAATGATTGCTGGGCTGGGCATATGGGAGGACCAAGGAGGCATGGTCACCCTTGGGTCCAAGGCAGACACATATTCATTGCCCAAACCAGCCTCTCAAGATAAAGTCAGCATGGATGTGGTAGAGCCTAGGAAAACTCCCGCATGTGCATGGTGGTACATATGACAATGCCTTCTTCAAGCTGTGCTTCACTTCCCAACCAAGTCACTCCACTTCCCCTTCTCACCTCTGATGGCCTTTGCTGTGAGAATAGTGGCCATCCCCCGATGAACCACTGCTCCCTTCCCTACATCAGAGTAGAGGATAGGAATAGCGGCAGCAAAGTCAAGTGGAATATGGTCAGCTGGGAGGGGATGTGCAAAAGGACCAAAAAGAAAATCCTAGACTAATGCATTGGATGTGCTCTGTTTGCTGTGTTCCCCCAAATGATATTATAGTGTTTTCTGTGAGATAGTTAACTTTATGAGAGATTGCTTTGCGATAAAAAGGAGATTCTACCCCCAACAGAAATTCTGCAAACTAAACTTAGAAGAAGAAAATTCCGCCATGAGTTGTCCCACTCTCCCCCCATCCTTGCATTTCACATTACAACCAAAGAAACTTCTCAGTACTAGGATGCACAGGTGTTTGATTCCACTAGAGCAGGCCAAATGTTTTGGGCCCTCAGGTTAGACCACTACATAAATCAGAGGAATACAAAGAAATGGTCACCTACATAATCACCTGCGATTCTGCAAACCCCACTGACAGCTGTTCTATTTTGCATTGTGCCAAACACCACACTCACTGTTCCAGTCACTGTACAGAAAACTTTTTTATGTACGTATCTGGGAAAGTTTGGCATTGTAAAGTCACACACATACATGCACACACATGTGGTATATTTTCATTTGTGAGATACAAGGGTCTATATTATAACAGCGAACACTTAAAATAGCGAATGCTGTATAATCGACCCTAAAATGTCGAAACGGCAAAATGCCGAACACACGGAACATCGATTTATTTCCCAGGGGAAAAAATCGCTACTCCATTAAACCCCCCCAACACAAAATAAAGTGGGGGGCTTCCCCCCCACACCTCTCAATGTGGGGGACTGTGCCCCCCACAAATCCCCTACTTAAAAATATACCAACTCCAAGATTGCACCATAGTGGAGGAAATGGCAAAGTCCTGAAAACGGCCCAGTGATTTTTTTTTCCCTGGGAAAAAAATCGCTGTTCCCTGCATTCAGGATTTCACTGTTTCTAACAAAATGGTTTGATTAAACAGTGTTTGCTATTTTAAGCATTTGCTGATTTAATAGGGAACCAAATATAAGCAGAATTCCTAAGTGGGATACTGCAAGCTTTCTGTAATCATGCCGTGTGTGTGTGTGTGTGTGTGTGTGTGTGTGTGTGTGTGTGTGTGTGTGTGTGTGTGTGTGTGTCCCCTTACATTCTGTAGAGCACTAAACTGTCATAGACATATACATAGTTTGGCATCTTACAGTGACTAGAGTGTAAAACAAATTCACCACCATAACAGGAACAGGCAAGCAACAACTGAGGGTAATGCTACTCAATGCTAGAAGTCTAAATCTCAAAATGCACTCACTCGAGGCACTCCTTAAAATGGAGAGCATCAATATCTGTGCAGTGACTGAGACCTGGTTCAAGGCTCCAAAGAGCACCCCTGCACTAGCAGGCTGTAACTCATACCACACGTTTCGTCCATGTAACCTGGACTGAAACACCAAAGGCAGAGGTATGTCCATATTCATTAAGGATATCCACACATCCAGGCTAGTTGCTCAGCATAATACATCCGAGGTTATCCAAGTGCAACTAACTCTGGGCAAAACTGTAATCCAAATTGTAGCTTGCTACAGATCCCCACCATGCCCCAGGATTCCCACTCCTCTTTTCTTGATGTACTGGAAAATATTAGGGTTCAACCAAACACCCTAACAATGGGTGACTTCAACTACCCCACCATTAACTGGGAAAGCTACTCGTGTACCAACTCCTTAGCTCAACGCTTTCTGGAATTCATAAACTCCAATGTCCTGGATCAACTTATCCACACCCCCACCAGGGGCAACAATATCCTAGACGTAGTCATTACAAACATGAGTCACCGGTGTTCCACACCTGAAGTCAACTCCTCATTGGTCCGATCCGACCATAAGCTAATCACCCTTGATATCCACATCCCACCCCCACCCTCCATTAAGGAAACCACAGTAAAACATTTCTCCAAAGCCAACTTCATGCTTCTTAAGACAGATGTGGTGAACTTCATGACACCCATGCAGATGGACAATACAGTTACAACTGCTGAATACTACACAAATGCACTCTATAAGCTTTTACACGAGTGCATGGATCTTGCTATCCCAAACAGAACCAAGACGCTATCCTCCAAAAAGAGGAAGCCAATCTGGTGGTCCCCTGCCTTAAACAAACTGTACAACAGAAGGAAGAAACTGTTGCAAAAGGGAGTAACACTCCATGAGTGGAGAAGCTCCCTGGTCAGCCTTCGTAAGAAGCTGAGATCCCTTATAAGATCCTCCAAAGCTAGCTACGAAAACAAAATCGCCACTAATTCCAAGGACAACTACAAAGCATTCTATAGCTATGTCAAGAATCTCGATGGCAACACCCAGATCTGCTCTGAGTTACAGCACAAAGGCAAGAAAATTACAGAACCAACTGATATTGATTGCCAACATCCTGGCAGATAGGTTCAGTGCTAACTTTACCCCCCCCCCTTACCCCCTAAAGGGCCTATATCTATACAGGAAGAATGCGGAGTCCCTGTAATCACAACTACGCAGTTAAAAGATGCACTCTCTAAAGCCAAAAACACAGCATCCATGGGACCGGACAACATCCCAGGCTGCGTTTTACACGAACTTCAGAACGAACTGGTTCCCCACTTAAGCACCATGTTCAATAATAGCCTCTTATCAGGCTTTGTGCCCACTGAATGACACACAGCAACAGTTATCCCACTCCACAAAGGGGGAGCCACCACTGATCCTGGGAACTATCGACCTATTAGCCTGACGAGCCTCGTCTGCAAGGCCATGGAACATATCATCATGGAACTCATAAACAAAAGACATTGGTAACCTCCAAACTCTGGATCTCACCCAGTTTGGGTTTGTGAAAGGCAGATCATGCCTCCTGAACCTGATTGACTTCTTTGAGGCAGTCACCAAAGCCGTAGATGAGGGGTAAGGTGGTTCACACAGCCTATCTTGACCTCGCCAAGGCTTTCGACACCTGGAATTATAGCTAAACTCACTAAACTAGGTATAAATCCGAATGTCACAAGATGGGTTGCCAACTGGCTCACTGACAGAACCCACACTGTAAAAGTTGCAGGCTCCAAATCTTACCTCAAAGCAGTGACAAGTGGAGTACCACAGGGTTCCGTCCTGGGACCTCTCCTGTTTGGTGTCTTCTTCTCTGAAGTAAGGCTAACACAGAAGGCCTCTGGCTAACGAAGTTAGCAGATGACTGCAAAGTAGGAGCCATACTCGCTGAGACAGATGCCTGTTGTCAGAGCCATGGCCTCAAGCTCAGTGCCAAAACGTGCAGTGTCATCCCCTTTGATAAAAACTCTGTACCCATGAACTACCACATAGGCAGCAATCTACTTAACACCGAATGTGTAATAAGAGACCTTGGGACCCAGGGAGACAGTAGTCTCTCCTTTGATAGTCACATCGCCACAGTAGTCAAGGAAGTCCTTGTACGTGGCACTCCTCATCATAAAAGGGTTCTCATCCAGGAATCTGTACACTTCTTGCCATACTTGAAAGACCCCCAAAGATTCTTGATGAAGAAAATCACAGATGTTAAGTCTGCTGATAAACTACCTGTCCTCTCACTGTACTCTCTCCTGCACACTGCGTCATGGTGATCTGTGTTTATGCCTTTTTGCCATGAACGACTCTGCCATATTCATCCTCTTTGACCTTCATAAAAAACGTTTCCTCAAATATACACACCAAGAACCTTAATCTTATTCAGAAAATAAATAAATAAATATGAGTTGATGGTGGGACGTGTCTATTTTCTATAAATAAATCTGTGGCTCACAACCTCCAGGTCTGAAATAACCAATGAAACATATAAAATGAAACATAAAATGACTCTGTGCCAAAAATAAATGAGTGTAGCTAGAATAAATAAATAAATAAAAATAACTGAAACACAGTAGAAATAAGCTTTCGTGCTGTGCTGTCATTCCCAAAGGGCACAGCATTACAGCTGAATGAATAATCACAAACATTAATTAATGTAGTGGTTTAAAGAACAGATTTTATTCAAACCTGAAAGCTGGCCTGCATTTAATTTATTCTGATCCTGTTATTCTTTATGCTGTGATCTAACATTGAAATCACTAGCTTTTTCATGTGATTTTTACGAACTCTGCATCTTTGTCTGTGCAGTCTAGCATTTTTCTGAACACATAAGAACAAACTGTGTCAGTCAAAATCAGTATATTTATAGGTTCATAGGTGTGTACTAGGCTAATGGCCCTGGAGCCTTTACAAGCCTAGCCCATAGGATTACCCTGGCATCATGCCACCCAACCTTAGTTCCCAGTGCCTCTGTCAAATAGAGCCACTGGAGTGATCCCCAGGGTGAATTCTCCATTTCCCAATTTATCATCCACTCATCAAGATTTCTCGTGAAGAGGGCCAGTGAGGCGCTCTGCTTGACATGTATGGGAAGTCTATTCCATAGCATGGGCAGGCTCTGTGTTATGAACCTGTCCCTCCAGCTTGTTCTGTTGATTGTGGTAAAGAGGTTGAGGTCCCTGGAGTGTGTAGTGCAGAGGGATTGGATAAAAAACAGAATTACTTTGCACATTATACCATCTAAATAAAGTGTAAACAGTAAACAGTGAGTATAGCAGTACATCATAATATTTCAGTTATTCCATCTGTTTTCCCATAATTTCCAAGATCCCCTGTGTAAGCCAAACCCGATCTTGCATCAGAACTAACACTGAAGACTTTGTGCATTTCATCCCCATGTAGGCAGTGATGATTTGTGCTCTGAACAGTCCTCCTTGCTACTTAAAAGCCATTATAGGTTCATAGGTAGGTACTAGGCTATCGGCCCTAGGGCCTATACAAGCCTAGCCAAAAAGGTACCCTGGCTTTTACCACCTAAGAAAATTATTTTCCTGTGCCACTGTTGAGCAGAGCCACAGAAGTGATCCCCTTAGTGAATTTCTTATTTCCCATCCAATCATCAAGATTTTTCTTGAAGAGTACTAATGAGGAGCTTTGTTTGATATAGATAGGTAGTTTATTCCAGAGTATGGGAAGTCTCTGGGACAGGAATATAACCCTCCGGCATGTTCTGTTTATTGTGGTGACAAGGTTTAGGTCCCTAGAGAGTGTAGCTCGGAGGGATTGGGACTTCTTTAAGTGGAGCATATCCAACAGCTTTGGGTTTGACATAGCTTTGTATATTAGGCAGAGATCACCTCTGAGTAGGCGATATGCGACTGAGTAAAGCTGGAGTTTTTTGAGACTGTCTGCGTAGGGCATCTGTTTGAGGCCGGTAATCCTCTTTGTGAGGTATTTCTGCGACCTTTCCAGTTGTTGTAGATGTCTTGTGAGGTACATACCAAAAGGGGTGTTGTACTCTATAATGGGTCTAATGAGTGATGAGTAGAGGGGAACAATGACCTCTTTTTTTTCTGGATGAGAAACCTTTCATGATGAGGTGTGCCACGTAGAAGGATTTCTTGACTACTGTGGTGATGTGATTATCAAAGGAGAGACTACTGTCCACCTGTGTCCCAAGGTCTCTTATCACACTTTTGGTGTTAAGTATACTACCACCTATGTTGCAGTTCATGGGTACAGAGATTTTACCAAAGGGGATGACCATGCACTTTTTGGCATTGAGCTTGAGGCCATGGCTTTGACACCAGGCATCTGTCTCAGTGAGGCCCTTTTGTAGGATGTCCACATTGTTAGGAGTTTCGATTATGGCTCCTAGTTTTCAGTCATCTGCGAACTTCATTACCCAAAGACTTTCTGTGTTGGTCTGTACTTCAGAGAAGTAGATAACAAACAGGAGAGGACTCAGGACTATACCCTGTGGTACTCCACTTGTCACTTGGTCTGAAGTCGGATTTGGAGTCTGCTACTTTCACAGTGTGGGTTCTGTCAGTGAGCCAGTTGGCAACCCATCTTGAGACATAGGGATTTATACCCAGTCTAGTGAGCTTATCTATAATTCCAGAGTTGGGGGATGGTGTCAAAAGCCTTGGCAAGATCTAGATAGGCTGTGTGAACCACCTTACCCTTATCTATGGCTTTGGTGACTGCTTCAAAGAAGTCTATCAGGTTTAGGAGACACGATCTGCCTTTTACAAACCCGAACTGGGTGGGGTCCAGAGTTTGGAGATTACCAATGTCTTTGTTTATAAGTTCCATGATGATACGTTCCATGGCCTTGCAGACCAGGCTCGTCAGGCTAATGGGGTGGTAGTTCCCAGGGTCCGTGGTGGCTCCCCCTTTGTGGAGTTGGATAACTGTCACTGTGCGCCATTCAGCGGGCACAAAGCCTGAGGTGAGGCTATGATTGAACATGGTACTTAGGTGGGGTGCCATTTTGTTCTGTAGTTCGTGTAGAACACAACCTGGGATGTTGTCTGGTCCCATGGATGCTGTGTTCTTGGCTTTGGAGAGTGTGTTTTTTACCTGTGCAGCTGTGATTACAGGAAGTTTGCATTCTTCCGGTATAGAGATGGGCTCTTTAGGGGGTGAGGGGGGGGGGTAAAGTTAGCACTGAACCTATCTGCCAGGATGTTGGCAATATCAGTTGGGTCTGTATATTTAGTGCCATTGTGCTGTAACTCAGAGCAGATCTGAGTGTTGCCATTGAGATTCTTGACATAGCTATAGAATGCTTTGTGGTTGTCTTTAGAATCAGTGGCGATTTTGTTTTCGTAACTAGCTTTTGGGGATTTTATCAGGGATCGCAGCTTCTTACTGAGGCTGACCAAGGAGCTCCTCCACTCATGGGATTTTACTCTCTTTTGCAACAGTTTTTTCCTTCTGTTGTACAGTTTGTTTATGGCAGGGGACCACCAGATTGGCTTTCTTTTTTGGAGGACAGCGTCTTGGTTCTGTTTGGGATAGCACGATCCATGCACTCGTGTAAGTGCTTATAAAGTGCAATTGTATAATATTCGGTAGTCGTAACTGTATTGTCCATCTGCATGGGTGTCATGAAGTTCACCACTTCTGTGTTAAGAAGCATGAAGTTGGCTTTAGAGAAATTTTTTATTGAGGTTTCCTTAATGGGGGGGCGGGGGGCAGGATGTGGATATCTAGGGTAATTAGCTTATGGTCAGATCGGACCAGTGAGGCGTTGACTTCATGTGTGGAACACCGGTCACTCATGTTGGTAGTGACTAGATCTAGGATATTGTTGCCCCTGGTGGGGGTGTGGATAAGTTGATCCAGGGCATTGGAGTTTGAGTTCCAGAAAGCGTTGAGCAAAGGAGTTGGTACATGAGTAGTTTTCCAGTTAATGGTGGGGTAGTTGAAATCGCCCATTATGAGGGTGTTTGGTTGAACCCTAATATTTTCCAGTATATCAAGAAAAGAGGAGTGGGAATCTTGGGGCATGGTGGGGGATCTGTAGCAAGCTACAATTAGATTACTAATTACATTAGTACATACTACTAATTACATTAGTTACTCATCTGGGATTTCTAAAACTTCAGACTTGGAATCTGCTCATTAGACCTTTCCTGGATGTTTTCTTCCGTATTGCTATGACTATTCACCTCATTATTTCTTCCAGATTTATTTGAGAGGGCAATATCTTTTCTTTTATGTAAATCTCGTAAGATGTGTGCTTGTAGTAAGTAAACATCTGAGAGACTTGCCCGTTAAAGTCTTTATTCTGTCTAGAGACAGATAATAATTGTGATAACTGTGAATGTTGCCAAAATGTAATAAAGCTACACAGTTTGGATGTTTAAATGCTTTACCAAAACTTAGATGATGTCCTTCAAGGATGCAT
The DNA here is from genome assembly GCF_019279795.1 of Protopterus annectens. Taxonomy (NCBI): domain Eukaryota; kingdom Metazoa; phylum Chordata; order Ceratodontiformes; family Protopteridae; genus Protopterus; species Protopterus annectens. The sequence goes on along the minus strand of NC_056733.1, from coordinate 663,219,338 downwards.
CTGCAGTCCTAACATATGGGTTGTCCTGCCTCAGGCAGCCCTTCGGTCGGCCGGATTCCAAAGTCTGGGTCTGGCCTCGGCTGATGTCGCACTTCTCCCGACGTCATAGCTGCTGTTTATTGGGTATAAAGGCATCAGCCGACGCCATTTTCCTCAGTCTTTCTTGCCGCGCGGTGCCCGAAGCAGAAGCTGTTCGCAAGTGCCGGTCGGTCAGATCCAGAGATTTCTACTACCGAAGACTTCTAAAAAGCTAAGTACCCGTTGGGGACTCTTTCTTGCCTCAGCCGATGTCAGACAAAGTAAATAATTGTTTAACTTGTGGGAAACAAATACCTCATAAGGATTTCCACTCTTACTGCCTTCCTTGCTTAAGCACAGACCACGACGTATCAGCTTGTCTAGCCTGTGCTTCCTTCAACCGACGGACACTTAGACGTCGGTCGGAGTTTGCAGAGGAGTTTTTTGGTCCCGCTTTTGCATACAAAATGCCGTCGGAGACTCCGACTACTCAATTAGCTAAAAAGCGCAAGGAAAAGGACCGACATTCGCAGCCCTCGGTTTCGGCTGAAACCACGGTTAGGCCAACCACGAGTGTCTCGGTTTCGGCTGAAACCGAGCCCCCGGTTCTTCCTTCGGCCCAAAGCATGCCTCCGATAGCCGAGGCCTCACAGAGCATGGCTGAATCTGCTACTGAATTTACTGCTACAGAAGCAGGCACCCAGGATTTGTCAGACACTATTCCTTTGGACATATCTACCCCTGCACATGGGGCTGCTAGACCCCCTGCTTCTATGTCTATCAAGGCTTTTGCCAGGGCTAAAGCAGCTAAATCTTCTAAGGCCTTACCTGCTAAAACTCCTTCACATAGGCCTACCTCTAGTTCCCAAATACTCAGCCTGGCTGAGGATCTCATTTCTTTGATCAGGGGATCCCAACCTCACCCAGACAGGACCTCTCAGCCCCCTCCAGACAAGAGGCCTAGGACTGAACCCCCGGAACCTGTCTCTACAGATTATTCCTCGGATGACTCAGACATTTCAGACCCTGACGAAGGCCCATATTCTCCTTATGAGGATTCTGATGCAGAAGACTCCATTCCTTCTGCTTCTCCTCCTGAAGAATTTTCCTTTGGGGAAACCTTGCATGCTATGAGGGAACACTTCCAATGGCAGGGCCAGGATTTTTCAGATTCAAGGAAAAGGCTAAGGACCTTTTTACACTTACCACAGCATAGGCCTTTAGCCATTCCGCCAGTACTAACAGTTGTTGATGATGCATATAATGATGCCTGTACTGCTCCTGATTCTCTTCCTCCGGCCCCTGCCAAGCCAGACAGATTTTACAGGGTCCCGGACATACACTACCATTTGTGTAAGGCTCCTGTTGCAGACCCTGAAACCATTTCACAGGGCCCTAAAGGTGTGGCAGCCGCCTCTGCCAAAAACCCTCTTCCCCCTGAAAGGGAATCTAGAGCATTAGAGAGATGGGGTAAAAAGGTTTATACTTCTGCTACTCTTTCTGCCAGGGCCTTGAACTGTCAATTTCACATGATACAGTACCAGGAATTTTTGTTAGACCAGCTAAATAAAAAAACTGTCTTCTCCTGAACCTTCAGACCGCAAGTCCCTTCAGGATTTGGTACATAACTCTCAGCAGGTCAGTAACCATTTCTTAAAATGTGGCTATGATGCACTGGAGGCTTCCTTTAGATCAGCTATGACTGGAACAGTGATTCGAAGGCATGCCTGGTTAAAAGAACAATCCTTACCAGACCATGTTAAGTCAAAACTCCTAGATGCTCCCATGGAGAAACAAAGTTTGTTTGGCTCCCTTGCACAGGAGGTTCTAAAGAAGGTGGAAGAAAAAGCAAAATCTGTCCAAACAGTCAAGGATTTCTTACAGGTCCAACCTCCAAGGTTTAGCAGAAATTGGCCTTCGAAGAATTGGTCCTTTCCAGACAACTCCAGAGCGCAGAGAGGCAGAAATAGACGCCCAAGAGGCAGAGTTCAATCTAGAGGTGCCTACAGGGGACGTCAGTGGCAACCTACCAACCAGAGAAGTACTGCCACAGATTCAACTACAACCACTTCCACAGGACAGACACAATGACTTGGCTCTAGTTCCGCCTACCAGGGAACAACTGGAAGCACCCTTGGGCAGAAAGCTAGCCTTATTTTCCGACAACTGGCATTACATTACAGGAGACAAATGGACTTTACAAACAATAGACAAGGGCTACAGGTTTCACTTCCACACTCTACCAAAAAAGAGAGGAATGCCAAACCTACCACTAAGCCAAAAAACAGACGCTCTAAGACAAATCAACAACTTACTCAGGATGAGAGCTATGGAAGAGGTACCACCTATGGAACAAGGCCAAGGATTTTACTCCAGGCTTTTCCTTGTACCAAGAAAAGAAAATCAATGGAGACCTATTCTAGACTTGTCCGCACTGAACACATACCTCATTGTTCCAAAATTCAAAATGCTGACCCTCCAGCAGCTTCTTCCCATGCTGGGCAAGGAGTCTTGGCTGGTGACTCTAGATCTCAAGGAGGCATACCTGCACGTTCCTATACGACCAGATTGCAGAAGACACCTCAGATTTCTTGCAGGATCAGAGCATTATCAATTCTCAGCATTGCCTTTTGGCTTATCTACTGCGCCCAGAGTATTCACGAAATGCCTGGCATCAGTAATTGCTCATTGCAGGCTTCAGGGAATTCAAATTTACCCATATCTGGATGACTGCCTAATACAAGCGGACAACAGGACAAAATTAACAAAAGATTTGGAAAATGTCATACAACTGTTGCAAGCCTTGGGATACACAGTCAACATGCAAAAGTCAAGACTAGTACCATCCCAAAGGATAACATTCTTGGGTGCAGAACTGGATACATCAACTCAGATGGCTTTTCTCACAGAAGAAAAACAAAAGCAACTACCAGTCTACTTCATGACATTAACAACACAAACTCAGCTTACTGCAAGGAAAGTCCTGCAAGCCCTGGGCTACATGGCATCCTGCATAATATTGGTTCCGCATGCCAGGCTGCATATGAGAAAGCTACAATGGTACCTAAGGAATGTATGGTCTCAACACAAGCACAGTCTAGAAGCCCAGATTCCAATAATTCCATGCCTGAAGCAAGAATTCCTGTGGTGGGCTCAGGCCTGTCAGTTGAACAGAGGCTTGCCTTTCCACAAACCTCATCCAAGCCAGACCCTCACCACGGACGCCTCAGACCTAGGATGGGGGGCACACATGGTGGACAAGTGTATACAAGGCCTATGGACCCAAGACCAGCTGAATCTACACATAAATCTAAAGGAGATGCTGGCAGTGAAACATGCGATCCAGGCATTCAGACCACTCCTTCAACAGGGTCATCTGCTGATAAGGACGGACAATACCACAGTCATGTGGTACCTCAACAAACAGGGAGGTACACATTCTTATCCTCTATGCCGGATGGCAATGGACCTGTGGAATGTGGCCCTGAATCTCAACATTCAACTTCAGGCCAGATTTGTACCAGGAAAAGAAAATTCTCTAGCAGACACCTTAAGCAGAACTACCACGGATGCTCACGAATGGATGCTGCATCCAGATATCTTCAAAGCCATAACAAAGAAATGGGGACTACCAGTGACAGACCTGTTCGCCTCCCCACACAACCACCAATTGAAGAAATTCTGCACAAGAGCATACCACCCACTTGCTTGGAGGGTGGACTCCCTTTCCTTCAGCTGGAAAAACCTGACAGCATATGCACTCCCATCTCTTCCTTTGATGTACAAAGTCCTACTGAAAATCAAAGAGGTTCAGCCAAAGGTAATCCTGATAGCTCCAGACTGGCCGAGGCAACATTGGTACCTGCTACTGAGAAGCATGTCTCGGACACACGCATGGCCTCTACCTCTATGTCCCTTACTTCTAACACAGGACAACTACAAGATCCTACATCCAAACTTGAAAACACTGCAGCTAGCTGCTTGGAATATTGCATAAAACAAAATAACCCAGGTTTATCTCAGAGGGTTAAGGACATTATCCTGGAGGCACGCAGACCCTCCACTAGGAAGACTTATTCAGCCAAGTGGAAAAGATACCTCATTTGGAGTGCAGCAAAGGGAGAAAATGTCTCATTGGTAAACATAGCACACATCCTGGAATATTTAGCAGAACTGTTCCACAATGGCCTGTCTTACTCCTCCATTAAGATTCATGCATCAGCAATTTCAGCAGAATACAACATGTATCCTCCTGTCTTCTCTCATCCTCTACTCAGGCAGTTCTTGAGAGGAATCAAAAATGTAAAACCTCCAAGGAAACCACCTTTACCTACATGGGATCTCAACTTTGTGCTGGAAAAGTTGACACTTCCCCCTTTTGAACCAGCAGCAACAGCAGAATTACAGTTCTTGTCTTGGAAAACTGCTTTCCTGCTAGCAATCACTTCATCAAGAAGGGTATCTGAGTTACAGGCATTAATGGCAGTACAACCCTTCCTTATCTTCCATCAGGACAGAGTCTCTCTGAGAACTAACCCTACCTTTATGCCAAAAGTGGTCTCCAGAGTAGCATTGAACCAAGCGCTTCATTTACCTACATTCTTCCCCAACCCACAGAACAGGGGGGGAAAGACTACTACATACCTTGGATGTGCACAGACAATTACGCTACTATCTGGACAAAACTAAGATCAGCAGAAAAACTGACCAGCTTCTGGTAGCATATGCAACAGGAATGCAAGGAAAAGCAATTTCAAAACAGACAATCTCAAAATGGATAGGAAATTGCATTCGATTTTGCTATTCTTTTCATGGAAAGACAACTCCTGATAATATCAGACCTCATTCCACAAGAGCTACAGCCACCACTACAGCTTTCCTACGAGGAGTGGCTACCAAAGACATTTTAGAAGCTGCTACTTGGAGCTCCGTGCATACATTTGCCAAGCATTATAATCTTCCCTTATACTCTAGATCCCGAGCAGGTTTTGCAACTGCTGTTTTGCAAGGGATCTTAACTACACCATCTTTATCTTAGTGCCTCCTCCCCCAGTTTAGCTATGGTATTCTACCCATATGTTAGGACTGCAGATGCATCCTTGAAGGACATAGTACAATTTTGTACCTACCATAAATGTAGATGTCCGATAGGTATGCATCTGCAGTCAGGATTACCCACCCTCCTTCCCCTCTGTGGTATTCCTAGGGTATTTACCCCTCTTTTAGCTAGCTGGGGGAATCTACTATGGTGTATTTGTTTGTATATATGTGTGTGTGTATATATATATATATATATATATATATATATATATTTTTTTTTTTTATATATTGTTTGCTCTCTACTGTTTGGAATTATTTGCATTTATCCAAATTTAGCCTTCCTAGAGGGCACCTGGCATCTGGGGCAAGAAACACTGAGGAAAATGGCGTTGGCTGATGCCTTTATACCCAATAAACAGCAGCTATGATGTCGGGTGAAGTGCGACATCAGCCGAGGCCAGACCCAGACTTTGGAATCCGGCCGACCGAAGGGCTGCCTGAGGCAGGACAACCCATATGTTAGGACTGCAGATGCATACCTATCGGACATCTACATTTATGGTAGGTACAAAACTGTACTTTATAGTCTTATATGACCAAGAAATTTACATAAACTTCAGAAACTTTAGAAATCACATGAAAACCACATGAAAAGCCCAGAAAAATGCATAAATACATAAGCACTGTCCTAACTTACAATTTTGGTGTGATTGACTGGCCCCAAAATGTGTTGGATAGATTAGATAGGAATACTAGAAGGATGGTTCATGCTCACCAAATGATTTATAAAAATCAGTGTATACCAAGATTATATATTCCCCATTCCGAAGGAGGGATGGGCCTCCTTGAAATTGCTTACATGTATAGGTCTGCAGTCGTGGGAATCCACACGTCTGCTAATGACCTCACAAGACCCACACGTACTGAAAGTTTTGAAACACGAGGAGAATAAATCTAAGATGACTTCTCTCCTTAACCTAGCAGAAGCGTATCAGCGTCAAGCAGGAATGGAAATCAAACCAGAAGTATATAAAAATCAGGCAGCAACTGAATGTGCCAAAAAACAAAAGAAAGAATATAAGGTGAAGGACCAGATGAGAAGGCAAGAAATGTGGAAGATGCATAAAGATAGTTGCAGGTATAGAAAACGTCTGGAAGAACCTCATGTTGATCAGGAACGAATGCAGAAATAGTTAAGGAGAGGCGAATTCAAACCAAGAGATGAAAGGTTAATATTGGTGCCCAAGTTAGTGGGCTACGTACACGCTGGTTTACAAAGGTCATTGAAGATGTGGGAGAAACAGACAAATGTAGGTTTTTGTAAAACCGAATTGGAAACAGTTGCACACCTTGTTGCTGGTTGTGATATACTAATGGTAGAAGGACTGTATACTAATAATAATGTGGCAAGACCGTTGCATTGAGGACTGTGCAGACATTGTGGTATTGAAATGTCTGAAAACACTGGAAACATGAGCCACAAAGCATCATAGAAAATTATGAAGTTTGTATCAGATGGGATCACCCATTACCAACAGTTCAAATGCTAGAAAACCGGATATAGTGGTCCATGAAAAGGAGACAAAAAGCATTGATCATTAAAATCACCACACCCAGCGACTACAGTGTGTTGCATACAGAGATGCACAGTTATAAAATATCAGGATCTGCAGGCAGAAACGAGAGCAATGTGGACGAAAGATACCCAGACAGTTCCAATAGTAGTAGGAGCAATGAGTCTTATAAAAAAGAATCTACAGTCGTATTTAGATATGCTATCAGTCCATGTAACCCCATACAAATTGCAGAAGTCGTCATTAGTGGGCACATTGCTGGTGCTGCAAAGAGCACTTCTGGCTGACATCAAAGATTGAAACAATACTAATTTCATGAACTTTAATCATACTTTGACTTAGGAATGGGGTCCATTCCCGTGTTGGTATTAGAAACCCAAAAGATTTGGGCAAATTAAGAGGGTAGCATTGTAGATGGTGAGTAAGGGGTAGAAATAATAGTAAAATCTGCCACCTACATGGCTTCTAAAATTAATTTTTTAGATGAGCCTTATGATAATGATAAAAAGGACTCTGCAAAGTACAGGCTAGGTCTCTGATCTCACATCAGTATAATTATAGAAATTTCTTGAGGCTTTTGTGCCACTGTTTTTTTGGGCTTAATGTTTTGTAAGTCATTTAGGCCTTATCGTTCAGTCTACAACAGCTATCCCTTATTATTTTTGTAAACTTTTCCCTTTGTAAAGTAATTTGTTGTGCAGTACACGTGCTGCAGTTTGGTCTGTTTATACATTACTTTTCAGCTGTTCTTGAATGCGTGTGCGCATTTGGCAAGTCATTACATACTTTCAAACTGCTGCATGTTTTAAACTACAGTGTTGTAGTCCTTACCACATGATTAGAAGCTGCAGCAATGTTAGAGATAGAAAATGTGAATGTGCCATTGACAAACTGCTATCAAGACAATTGAATTTAAATGAACTACAATTAATTCTTTCCAGACTACATTTATTTTTGGAGACTTTATAACCTTTGTTGTGGTATTCATGCTAAAAGCTGTTATCTGTTCTGATCAAAATCCAGTTTAACTGTGTACTTGTGTTTTAACAACTATGACTGCTACCTGTTATTGGATCGGCTTAGGGAACTTCACAGGATCAGCTTCTAGCATCCCACCTCTGGGATATCTAATGGAGTCCTATTTCTAATCAGCTCTGTTTCATGCTACAGCTAGGTTAATTTCCATAACACAGCTTCTCATTTTTTTGCTACCCTGCGCTCATGGTGATCTGCAGCAGTGTGTTAGAAGAGGCTGCCTAGCTGCACTCACACAGAGTTCAGTTAAAATGGGAATAGTCAGTTGTAGTAAAAAGCAGAAATAAAACTCAAAAAGTCCTTGAGCTTGGTAGATGGTTACTTTTCAGAATACATTTTTACATCATGTCTCATATGTTTTATGCAGTTCAGCCCCCTCCCCATATTGCTGTAGATGTTCATCAGAGCAGTCAAAATTTGGCATTTATAAATGGTTATTAACTTTGTTATTGGACATTTCTACAGTGTTCATTGTTTAAATGTTTTTGTTTCATAAGAGTTATAGTTTTTAATTAGTGAATTTGTGTCATTCTTTGAAACATGTTTGTGCATAGAATAGTTGCAGTCAACAACATATAGGGTGTCAGCCAAACTGTGGTGAAACAACCACAGATACAATCTTAGTGGCAGTCTAGACAAACTTCTGCATGTCACTTTGAGACAGACCACAGGGGTTTATTACAATAGTTTCATAATTGGTGTTTTATGGTTTTTAACCAATTCTGTTAGTTTTTACAAGTATTGTCTTAGCTGTATTCAGATTTCTGCCCTTGTAGCTGCTGAGATCTTCTTAGAAATACAGAATATTGCCTACACCAAGATGTATATAACTGGCATGTTAGCCCATGAGTATGTGTGACATTATTCGGATAACTGAGGTCTGGTAGTTCTTTTATGTGTTGGCATTATTAATATGTACTTAAACTCATGGTACTTATAATATGGGAATCCTTGCACTTTGCTTTTTCCAGGATTAATTTCTTCAGGGTTGCTAATAACATAATAGGAATGGACCCCATTCCTAAGTCAAAGTATGATTAAAGTTGATGAAATTAGTATTGTTTTGATCTTTGATGTTAGCCAAAAGTGGTCTTTGCAGCATCTGCAATGTACCCAGAATAGACTCTTTCTGTAGTTCATACGGCATTACATGTATCGGTAGCATATCTAAATAAGACTGTAAATTCTTTTTTATGAGACCCATTGCTCCTACTACTATTGAATTTATCTGGGAATCCTTCCACATTGCCCTCATTTCTGCCAGCAAATCCTGGTATTTTATGACTTTGTGTTTCTGTACATACGACGCTGTACAATTTCAGTGATCGATGCTGCTTTTGTCTTTTCGTGAACTATTCTATCTTGTTTTCTCACATCTATTTTTTTGAATTGTTGGTAATAGGTGATCCCATGTGACATAAACTTCATCATTCTCCATAATGCTTTGTGGCTCATGTTACCAAAGCTTCTCAGCTACTTCAGTGAAACAGTTTTGCCACATTATTATGCCTTTCAGTATACAGGCCTTCTGCCATTAGTGTAACAAGATGTGCGACTGTTTCCAGTTCTGTTTTACAGAACCTGCATTTGTCTGTTTCTCCCACATGTTCAATGGACATTGTAAACCATTGTGAATGTAATCCACTATCCTGGGCTGCTAATGTTAACCTTTCATCTTTTGGTTTAAAGTTAACTCTCCTTAACCATTCCTGCATCAGATCCTGATCAACATGAGGTCATTCCAGGAGTTTTCTGTATTTACAACTATATTTATGCCTTTTTGACATTTCTTGCCTTCTCATCTGATCCTTCACCTAATATTCTCTCTTTAGTTTTTTGGTACATTCAGTTGCTGCCTGATTTTTGTCTACTAACGATTTGTTTTTACTTCCCACTTGATACCGATATGCTTCTGCTTATGCTAAACTAAACAGGGAAGTCATCTTAGATGTTGTTCTGTGCATGTTTCAAAGCTTTCAAAGTGTTTGGATCTGGTGAGGTCAGCAAATATGTGTGCAGCCTTATGATTGCAGATCTATACGTGTAATCAGTTTCGAGGAGGCCAATACCTCCTTCAGAACCAGGAATATATAATCTTGGTATACGCTGATTTTTATATATCATTTGATAAGCGTGAAGTGTTTTTCTTGTTTTCCTGTCCAACTGATCCAATACCTTTTGGGGCCAAACACACCTAAACTGTAAGTTGGAACAGGAAGAGCAAATTGGTTTATGGCTTGGACTTTGTTCCTAAATGTCAGGGCTGTTTTCAGTATTAATTTTAGTTTTCTAAAATATTCCTTACGGTGTTCTGTTCACATCTTTTCATGTTTTATTGTCGATCCTTCAATCCCAAATATATGTGCACTCCCTCCTGCTCAAGTTCATTTATATCCCATTCCTGTCCAAGGCTGATATTTTCTTGGTGCTGCAGTTTTCCTGCTTTAAAGGTTGCTTTTGCGCATTTATCAAGTCCAAATGACATTCATATATCATCTGAGAAAGTTTTGACAACTTCCAGTTGTGCTTTCAGCTCCTCATCTGATGAACTATACAGTTTTAAATCATCTGCAAAACAAAGATGAGAAATCTGTACACTTGGTTGTTTTCTGGGAGCCAAATTGTAGCCATGAGCTATGAAAGCTTAATGGGTTAAGGGCAAGACAAAAAAGCAGCAGTGACAGTCACCTTGGAATATCCCTCGTTGAATTTTTATCCCTGGAGCAGTAATGTGTCCTTTGTCATGGCTTAACTGCAGAGTGAGTTGCCACTGTTTCATGGTCACTGTATTATAATCAATCAGTGTGGGGTGCATCTTATACATTTGTAATCACTCCTTTATCCATGAACGTGGGATGCTGTCAGATGCTTTTTTTGTACTGTATCCATGCCATAATTAGATTCTTCCCCTTTTTACAATTCTCCATTATGACTTTATTTAACAACAAATTATCCTTTGTTTCATATGACTTTCTTTTGGGTCTATATTATATTTTCAAAAGTTTCAAACATCGAACACCATATGGTCGACACCATATGAGCGGTTTGAAATTTCAAAAATATAATTAAAAATAAAAAACTATACTTAAATGCTGTAGGCAGGGGGGCAAGCCCCTCTGCACCCCACACCCCTGCTACTTAAATATTCCTACTCCAAGATTGCACTGCATTGAAGTAAAGGGAAAATATTCCCTACAGCGATTTCCGTGTTACACGGGCGACGTTTCGACGTTTTGACCAATCGGGTTCACTCAATACGCGTTCGCTGTTTACAGTTTTCGATCACGCAATAGGAACCCCTTTCTTTTGTTACTATTTTGTTCTATTACCATGAATGAGTTTTTTTCTAAATGACTATCAGCTCTTGTCAGCATCAATTCCAGTATATACCTTGTATATTTCTGGAAGACAAGTTATTGGCCTATAGTTTTTAGGATGGCTTGCAGGTTCACTCTGAAGGAGGAGTATCATTTTTCCTGTTAGCCAGGTTGGTGTCTGTTCTGGGTGTACATACAAGTAGTTCTTACTCAGGGATTACAGTGGATATAAAAAGTGTACTCACCCCTGTTAAAATGCCAGTTTTTTTCTTATATAAAAAAATTAGACCACAATAAATAATTTCAAAACTTTTGCCACCTTTAATGTGACTTATAACCTGTACAATTAAATTGAAAAACAAATCTGTTAGGAGAAAAATATAAAAAATAAAAAACATACAATATGCTAATTGCATAAGTGTGCATACCCTTAAACTAATAATTTGTTGTGTGTGCACACCTTAAACTAATACTTTGTTGAAACACCTTTTGATTTAATTACAGCATTCAGTCTTCTTGGGTACACACCTGCCATCAATTAGAGACTCTGATTAACCCCAAATAAAGTTCAGCTGTCCTAGTAGGATTTTCCTGACATTTACCCAGTTGCCTGCTACAGCAAAAGCCATGGTTCACAGAGAGCTTACAAAGCATCAAAGGGAGCTCATTGTTGAAAGTTATCAGGAGAAGGGTACAAAAAAATTATTTCCACAGCATTGGATATACCAGGAACACAGTGAAGAGAGTCATCAAAAAGTGGAGAAAATATGGGACAACAGTGACGTTACAAAGAACTGGACGTCCGTCCAAAATTGATGAAAAGACGAGACGAAAACTGGTCAGGGGGGCTGCCAAGAGACCTACAGCAACACTGAAGGAGCTGCAGGAATTTCTGGCAAGTACTGGTTATGTACTAAATGTGACAACAATCTCCTGTATTCTCAATATGTCTGGACAATGGGGTAGGGTTGCAAGAAGGAAGCCTTTTTCTTACACAGAAAAACATCCAGACCTGGCTAAAATTTGCAAAACAATACGTCAAGTCTCCCAAAAACATGTGGGAAAATGTGTTATGGTCTGATGAGACCAAAGTTTAACTTTTTGGCCACAATTCCAAAAGGTACATTTGGGGCAAAAACAACACTTCGCTTCACCAAAAGAACACCATCCCCATGGTGAAGCATGGTGGTGGCAGTATTATGCTTTGGGGTTGCTTTTCTTCAGCTGGAACTGGGGCTTTAGTCAAGGTGGAGGGAATTATGAACAGTTCCAAATACCAGTCACTTTTGGCCCAAACCCTTTAGGTGTTTGCTAGAAAGCTGAAGATGAAGAGGAATTTCACCTTTCAACACAATGACCCCAAGCATACATCCATATCAACAAAAGAATGGCTTCACCAGAAGAAAATTAAAGTTTTAGAATGACCCAGCCACAGCCCAAACCTAAATCCAATAGAAAATCTGTGGGGTGAACCGAAGAGGGCTGTACACAAGAGATGCCTTCGTATTCTGACAGATTCGGAGCGTTTTTGCAAATATTGCCAAGTCAAGATGTGCCATGCTGATAGACTCCTACCCAAGAAGACTGAATGCTGTAATTAAATCAAAAGTTGCTTCAACAGAGTATTAGTTTAAGGGTGTGCAAACACAACAAAGTATTAGTTTAAGGGTGTGCACACTTATGCAACCAGCATATTGTATGTTTTTTTATTTTTTATATTCTTTCTCCTAACAGACTGTGGTGGTGGTGCTGCGGTAGCATTGTCACCTCACAGTAAGACGTCCTGTTTGTTTCTCAGCTAGAGCGTCTTCTGTGTAGAGAGTAGACGCTCTAGCTGAGAATCGAACAGGATAACGTCTTACTGTGAGGCGACAACGCTACCGCAGCACCACCACCACAGTCAGTCTTTCATAATTACCTAAATTTTACACCTGTGTATGCCTTGGGTATATTTCTGCTGTACTCTTTCCAATTTACATGTGCTTGTTTTCTGATGAGGTTTCCACATTGCTGTTCTATACTCATATGTTTCCACATTGCTGTTCTATACTCATGTTTGGGTGTAATGTAAATCACAATGATTTCATCATTTCTGGTTGCCTAGACTGTATATACAACCTAATAGTTATGTAACTAGCTTTAACAAATTGGTTAATATGATTAGAAAAACTCAGAGCCGGATCTACAGTTTTATACAGTGTGTGTTGTCTTAAATATTATCTTTTCAATCTGTTTCTATGTTTACATTTGCCTTTATTACTTTCAAGTATTTTTTTTAGAATGTATGTGTGTTTAGTTTTGTTTTTTGTTATTTTTAAGATTAAAAGAGTTATGACCGCAAATGAAAATGTACTGTATACATTTGAGATCATTTGATTTTGATTTTATAAAGTGTTATTCATTGCTAAGGAAATTGCATTAAATACAATATATTGTGCAATTTCATTGGCAATGAAAAGTAATAAACTAGTGTGTGTGTGTGTGTGTATGTGTGTGTGCGTGTGTGTATGGGTCACATTTGCTTTATCAAATTTACATTTCAGTGAAACTGAAAAAACTGCCACAACTTTACCTGAAATTGCAGTTTGCCAAACCATCAATTTGCCAAGTCTCCTTTAAGCAAAAGTCATTCTGTTAGTGCAAGATGCAGGGCCACATGTCTGTAGCAGTACTCCTTTGAATGGCGGATATGCCCGTAGGTGTAAATTGGCTTTTTAATTTAAAAGCTTCTTTAAAAGTAAGTTTATAGCAGTCAGCTTGTATATGTAGATCGCACTACAGTAGTAATCGGGGATACCATCTATATATATGTGTGTGTGTGTGTGTTATCCTCATGTGGTTGAGTAATCACTTTGTTGAATAAGTTTAATACTTATGCAAGTGGTCAAACACGTTTTGTTGAGTGCTAAAGATATCTAATGTGTGTGATGTTGTAGTTTTAATGCAGAAGCTTTCAGATACACAGAAAGTTCCATCATTATGGGTGGGAATATTTGTGTGTGTATGTGTGCGTGTGTGTGCATGCATTTGTAAGTTAAGGTTTATAGAGTATGGGCGATAGATTTAGTGTTGTACATGTGTGTGTAACGATGAGTGATGTGTGTCTCCCAGGAGAAAGAGTCTTCAGTCTTTGAGCAGTACTGCAGTCCTGCTGTCAGCAGTGAGGTACCAAGTTGATCCTGCACTGTGTATGCTGGCATGGTATCTGACAAAGAAATACTAAATGAAAGGTTGCCACCTTCACTGCAGACAGTTCTTCACTTTAGCTGCCACCCTTTGTTATCATTTGCTCTGCCACCTTACAAGTAACTGTTCCATTTTGAACCCTGCTCTGTACTATTTAAAGGACAACTGAGTTTCATCCTACCGTCATACCTCTGTAAAGCACTAACACTCCTTCATCACTGTAAGTGGTTAGCGTCAATACTTCCCCAATGGCTTCCTGTTGTCACACCACTTTCATCCACCCTGTACGGCATTCCCTGTCTAATTTTTGATCTGTCCTACAGATAATCATTTCCTCTTCTCACTCCACTTGAACCTCAATCTTCCAGCTCTACATGTATTGCCTTACTTCTGCAATAACTATCAAACTTCCTATTTTTCACCCTTCATAGCTTTGCAAACATGTTCCACTTTACACTTCTTGTATAGGTTCATAGGTTTATACTAGGCTATCTGCCCTAAGGCATTTATAAGCCTAGCCCAAATTTTTGTGGCTTACGCCACCCCTTATATGAAAAAATACTGTGCCCATTAGTTTGTTGTGCCTCTGTCCAGCAGTGACACAGAGATGATTCCCGGGGTAAACCTACGATCTCCCATCCACAGGTCAAGATTTCTCTTGAACAGAGCCAGCGAGGTGCTCGGCCTCACATGGACCGGGATTTTATTCCACAGCATAGGGAGTCTCTGAGTGATAAATCTATCCCTCCAGCATGTCCTATTTATATCCGTGCTAAGGTTTAAGTCGCTTGCTCTAGTGGTTTTGGTGGATTTGGATTTTTTGAGGTGGAGCATGTCCATTAATTCCGGGTTGGACATGGCCTTGTATGTCAGGCACATGTCATCTCTGAGCAGACGGTATGCGACTGAATAGAGCTGGAGTTTCTTCAATCTGGCAGCATATGACAGATTTTGGAGTCCCTTTATCCTTTTGGTGAGGAACTTTTGGGGTCTCTCCAATTGTTATTTCTGATTGATTATCTAGTTTTCTTAAGCTAGTCTGTAAATGAAAATGCTCAAGTTATGTATGTATCCTCAGAATTTCTTGAATAAAAGACTCTTGCCATGTTCAGATTCGTATTTGGTGGCAGAAGTTCCTTCACTGCTACCCAGCAGTAAACAGAGATCTTCTTACTGAATTGAAGTTACTGAGCAGTTAACATGTAGTACGTTCCCAGTGTTTACAACCCAGAGACATCAACGAAAAAAAGTCATTCACAATAATCCAACTGATATAAATAATGATAATATATTACTATCCCAGGTCAGAAGATCTTTCAGTAGTTTATATGAACATTGTCAGTATTAACAATGCAGGGTCAGTACCAGAGTCTTGGATAACAAATAACATTGAAGTAGTAGTAATTAGTGAAACCTTGTTTAAGGTGGACAGTTTGATATCATCCTTGCTAAAGCAACATTACCTGCAATATACAGGTAACAGACCTGGATCTAAAGTGAGAGAAGCTGCCGTAGCACTAATTCATGAAAATGCAACCCTCCGTGCTAAAATCAGTACCTCAAAAGATGATAATTCTGATTGGATAATTATTTGAGAGGGCAGACATACTAAAATATTATTTGCAAATGTATACATCCCCCCCTTTCTCCAGATCTCATCCTGAGAAGAATACAAACAATACTATCATACTGTAAGAATAATATAATAAAAACAATGCTATCGTAGTGTAATAATAACATGCCGATTACATATGGTGATCTAAACGTTAATTGGCATGGTCTACAGAAGTCCACTATCAATAGATTCCTCCAGCTAAACAATCTGACCCGGCTGATAAATACTTATACCAGGCCTAGCAGACATACAGGAAAGAGCTAAATTATCAAAAGAGTTATAAGAAATGTTTCTGAAAAATGTAAACAATGCTTGTACTATCCCCCCCCCCCCACACACACACACACATTTAACTAAAACCACTGAAATGCTAAAGCATGCTTTCAAACTGTTCTTACCAGGAATAGTTCAGATGGTGCATGTGATGCAGTACTGAGTGAACTGCAGAATCTAGAGTCTATCTTGGTCCGTACTACAGATAATCCCACCATAGTTCTAGCAACATTTTGTAGTCTGCTACAGCCAAATCAGGATATGATTTTTCCTTCATAGGCAGAGACGAATATTTCAGGAAATGTTAGAAAGCATAGCATACAAATGAACTTAAGCAAAATAATCAAGGTTATAGCTCAAGCGTTGACACACTCAGTTTTGTCTCAGATCAGCTGCTTGAATTAGCTGGCTCCCACCCACCAAGACCCGTGAGCTGTTCGCCTCCTGCATGTTTCATCCACTCTGTTACCTCCTAACCCTACCCAAAGAAAAAAGTAAAAATAAAGTTTTGTCTCAACTCAGCTGCTTGAGTTAGCTGGCCCGTGCCCATCAAGACCTGCGGACTATTTGCCTCTGCGTGTTTCAACCACTCTGCTACCTCCTAACCCTACCCAAAGAAAAAAGTAAAAATAAAGTGTATGTTGTGATTTTTCTACAACTCTTGTGATTTATCTACAACTGCAACAGTATATTTAACCAGGGTAGTGCACACTTGATCAGGCCAGTGCTAGATTCTTGATTCCCTATCCCTGCTTCTAAATTGCCCCTCTCATCTACTTTTCCTGCCCTTCCTAACAGCAATCCCTGTAAATGAAATCCTACACTTAGAATATGACAAGATAATCCACTTGTATTGTATAACTTTGCTTGAGGATTTAGGCCTCGCTCCGTTTGCCCATCCTGTGCACGGGCTCCCTTCGCACCCCTCCCCGCCCCCAAATCCCACTCCCCCCCCACTACATCTACATTTATCGTAACCTTCAACCACTTCCACCAGTTGTGACCAATCAGGGCAAACAAACTCCTCCCCAATACAACACTCTCCCTTGACTTACCACTCATCTAGTCTAACACAATCATGCTATTAACTAACATGAGCTCACTTCTTACCCTCACATTTTTTGCTCACTTGATTTCATACCAGGGCCATACCATAAACACACCCCAACTGCATACTTGCAGCAACTTCCCACCAACTCCCTCTCTACAACTACACTTCCCCAGCCACCAAAAACTGCAGCCCTATACACCCACTCAAATACCAAAAATCCACAACATTTAAAAAAAATAACCCTAAAATACGACAGGCTCCATAAAATATATGCTAAACAAATATTTGCTTCCCCCTCTAAAGTAACCCTCAGTGGAGACATCTACCCAAACCCAACCCCCCATCTCAAACCCCACCTCATTCTCCCCTCAAAACACCTCCCTTACTCCCTAATCACTTTTTGTTGTGTCTTTCGGCTTAGGTTAGGGGTCGCCACAGCAGAACTCCGGTCCGCTAATGTTTGGTAGTGGATTTTTACGTGTCGAGTTACCAGCCCTGACGCACAACCTTCAACGAAGGCACACTCATTCACGCATGCCTCCACACAGAAGACGCTCTAGCTGAGAATCGAACAGGACAACGTCTTGCTGTGAGGCGACAACACTACTCCCTAATCACTGCCAACAAAAAAAAATCTAACTTCCTCATCTTATGTCTAAACATTAGAAGCATATGCAACAAAACCCACCCTAAAGCTATACTCTCCTGATATTCTTATCCTAACAGAAACCTAGCTTGAACCTCACATCAGAAGTGAGGAACTAGTCCCCTCTGGTTACAGCATCCTCCGTGCAGATAGACTATCCAAGAAAGGGGGCAGTATAGCAATTGTGTTTAAATCCCACCTCAACATCCAAGGTCTCAACAAAACAGTTCCCCCGATCGGAAACGAAGAAATCTTATATGCCAACCTCAAACTTAACCCAAGTAAAACTATCAAACTCTTTAGTTGCTACTTCCCTCCAGGCCAAAATATACCATCCTTAGAAAACTTCCTGAATTGGGCAAGTCTTTCTCTCCCCCAAGAAACCATCATCCTTGGTGACTTTAATATCAACTGGCTATCCTGTACTAAGGACCACCCAGACATACACCCAAACCTACATGGTTTCTCTCAACTAATACTGTCCCCCACTCGTATAAATTAAAAGCCCAACAAACATACCATCCTTGATTGGATACTAGTTAATGAGGAGCCTCATTCCTACATAACTGGGTGTCTGCCTGACAGCCTCAGTGACCACTCCCCCACATTCCTCCTGAAACACCATGTTAACAACGCTAATCCCATAATTTATAGACAGATCCGTAACAAAGCAAAATTTAACTCCCACTCTTTCATCTCCTCTCTCCAAAACTAACTGGACACCACCAAAGTACCTCAGTCTAGATGACTCTATCCACTTCTTCAATATTACCTTCCTCAACATCTTTAACACCCACCCTCCCCTAAGATACACCAGAGTTAAACCTAAAAACTCCCCATGGCTCCAAAAAACCACCCGGGGACTAATGAAAATCAAAGACAAAGCCTGGGATCATTGGTGCCTAACAAAAAAACCCTTTGCTAGGCAAACATTCCTTAAATTACACAATATGGTCAAACAACAAGTAAAACAGATAAAGCCCATTAATATCAGACTGCCCTAAACTCCTCCCACCACAACCCTAAGCAATTCTGGTCCACTATAAACTCTGCACTCCACCCAGGTAAAGCGGACACCCCAACACCCATCATCCCCTCCACCTCCACCAGTATTGCTGACTCCTTCAATAAACATTTCACTGAAACCATTCTGTCCCTAGCCAAACAACAACCCTCATCCTCCCCCCTCACTCCCAACCCTGATTCTCTACCCCCTTTGCATTTTCCTGTGTACCCACCAGTTATATAAAAAACTCCTAACAAAACATAAGCCCACAAAACCCGCAACTGACAACCTTCCCTCAGAATACCTAAAAATTGCAGCAGACACCTTAGCCTATCCAATCTTCATATTAATTAACTGCTCCATATCAGAAAGTTATGTACCCTCTCTTTGGAAAATCTCACACATCATTCCCCTTCTCAAGGGAGACTCCTCCACTGATCTTTCCAATTACCGCCCTATCGCCATCCTCTCCCCACTCTCCAAGATCCTGGAGAAATCCACTAACTCTCAGGTACTTCACCACCTCCTAGCTAACAATCTCCTCCCCAAAACCCAACATGGCTTCAGGCCATATCACAGCACGACTACTGCCTTGATCTCTTTCATCAACACTATCCTCCATCATAAAACAATGGATTATTCTCCATCACTATATTTCTAGACCTCTCTAATGCATTTGACATGGTATCACACAAAATGCTACTCTCCATTCTCAATCATATCTCCTTCTACCACTATGCCACCAACTGGTTCCAAAGATATCTGGCTATCCGACAACAATCAGTCATCTGGAAAGATACCCCATCACCTCGTCTCCCTGTTTTTCTTGGTGTCTCCCAAGGCTCCATCCTTGGCCCCCTACTATTTTCCCTGTTCACCAACAATCTGCATACCTCCACAAAGCATGCTTCCCTCATACAATATGCAGATGACTCCACCCTTATCTGCTTTACCCCCACTCTACCGGAACTTCAAAATGTCACACAAGAATCATTTACATCAGTAGAAAGCTGGCTATCCAACGTCCATCTTCTACTAAATCCTAACAAGACCAAACTCCTTATCTTCCAACCCTCCAAATCCAACCAAACACCTGTCCACTTCAAGATCCTTTCCAAAGACAATACCAGCATTTCCCCTTCAGATTACACCAAAGTTCTTGGTGTGGGGATTGACAACAAACTCAAACTTGATATCCGCATATCTCTTACCATGAAAAATGTACACAAAAAGCTTGGGGCACTTTATAGAAACAAACTGTACCTAACCAAGGCAGCTAAAATCTCTATTACCTACTCCCAACTAATATCCACCTTACTCTACGTCTTGCCAACACTAACCAACCTTAGACAGTACGACTCAAACAGGCTTGAAACCTGCTTTAATAAGATAGCAAAATTTGCAAAAGGTGCATCCTACCGCAGCCACCAGTCCCACTCACTAAGAGAACTAGATTGGCTGGAACTCTATAATTACTAAATTGGTATTAAATGAAATGCCCAAAACTGCGACATATTTATAAAAATATTTGAAATAATTATGAAGATGTTTCAAACAATATTCGAATTGCATAAAATGTACAGAAAAGGGAAAATTACCATATTATTTCACTATGTACTAGTTTTTGATATTAACTAAAGCTGTTCAAAATATCCGAAGTGTGAAAAGTGTTTGAAAGTGTGTGCAGTATTGCAGTGCAGTTATTTCACAAAGTAAAGTTGTTTCAAAGAATATTTTGCATCTCCATAAGACAAACTCCTTAACCTGGTCTGTGACATTAATAGAACTTGTTGACAGGATAGATTTGAGTCCCAAAGACTCCCCCATCTGTGGAATATAGACTCCCTCTCCATGTCAAGCAGAGTACCTCTCTTGCCCTCTTTAAGAGGAACCTGGACAACTGGATGGGAAACAGAAAGTATACCCCTGGAATCCACCTGTGTCCCTACTGGATGGGGGAAACAGGTGCTGACTTTGAGGGAACGTGCAAAATTCTTGCCTAGGCTTATAAAGGCCTCTGTGCCAGTAGCCAAGTATCATCCTATGAACCTATAAGTACAGTTATTTCAAGACATATTTTGCAGAGTACAGTATTTCAAAGAATTTATTGTGCATTTGAATATTATTACAAGTACCTAGTGTGTGTGAACATTCATACATAATTAAGGGCCAATTTTGCATTGTGTTTTACTATAATCTGTGGGCATGGCAGAAGGATTCCGCAGACCCGCACCACTTGTGTTTGATAGTAATATTGCAGAAAAATGGAGACTGAGCAGGAATATGATGTTTTCATACTTGCTGCTTTTTCTGACAAAGATGCACGTACAAAAGCATTTATTCTGCTTAACTTAACTTAGCTGGTTCATTGAAAGAGTCCATTTATTTGTGTTTGTAGGAGAGGGGGAAGACCGCCAAATAGTGGTACTGGCTGAAACAAGAGAAGACCCAGAGTGCTTAAAATGTAAATTTAGAGAAATCTGTAAACCCCCCAAATGAATATTACAATGGAAAGGCACTTAATTTACACAAGAGATCAAAAGCCTGGTGAAATGTTTGCAGCATATATAACTGACTTGAGAATAAGGCTAAAACGTGCAGATTTGCTGATTTGAGAGATGAGTTGATAAGACAGGCTTGTGTGTGCTATTAATAATGACACAGTGAGAAAGATTTTGCTTTGAGACAGTGATTTAACTTTGAATAAAGTCATTGTGATTTGTCAGATTTGCGAGCTTACTGAAAAGCACACAAGTATGCTTACAAATGAGAATAGCTGAGGAAGCCACAGTGACAAAGCTTATGTTGATAGTATGCAGCACGTGTTTAAAAGAAACAGGCCCAAGCACATGGCAGCTACTGCAGATCCTGTAACAGTCCCTGGGAATCCCCGAGTCTTTCCAGCAAATTCCAGAGCATGCTTAGTGAAGCATAAAGGGTCAGTCAGCAAAGTCAAAATATGTCCCCCACCCAGCTTCTTAGTCAGCTCTTGTAATTGTGGTGGTAATCATGAACCTAAAAGAGAAAAGTGCTTAGCTTTTGGTCAGCAGTGTCATTCTTGCAGTTAGTGGAATCATTTCAGAATATTTGATAAATCAAATAAGGCACATTCTTTTATTAAAAGAGGGCATTCCAAGAGGCAAGTTGATCAGTTAAAAAGCTGCGACCCTACTTTTTATATTGATGGTGTGTCTGTGCTTGGTAGGGTTGCCAGCTGTCCGGTTTTTGACCGAACTGTCCGGTTTTCAGACAAATTGTCCAGTTAAAAAATTTAAACTCATGAAGTCCGGGTTTTTTTTGTGCCGCCAGAGGAGAGGAGAAAGTAAATGTATCCAGCTCGAACGGGAGCGGTACGATACACTACTAGCTACTACACAACAATGAAAAGCTTTTAACTTCAGTATTCCTGGTAGCTACATAGTTTAGACAGTACATGCATTAACTTAAGTGGCAGTGATGTAATACAAATGGACAAATTTTATTTTCTGCTATACGGATTGTAGAGATATCACTGGAAGGCAGTACTCCACGCTGGGAAAACGGTATTTTTTTAGCTATCATTATCCTACCAACTACCAAGCAGTGACAATAGAAATCTTATAGCAAGATTTAAAATGCTTAAGCACTCTGCCAACATTGCCCAGTGTTGCATTGTAGTACACTCAGACTGATTTTAGAACTTCACCATGCAGTGTAATACTGCTAGCAATTAACACGCCCTGATTTGTATTATCCTCATCTACTATGTTGAACCGTATTCCATGAAACAAATTGTGCGTCTTGCTTTTTGGGCACTTGCAGTTACCCAACATTATTTTGCTTTCACTTGATTCTGTCGCAAGGGACCACATTGAAAAATAAAACTATCTCTTTGCCATGTTCAGAAAATGGCAAGTGTGCTAGCTGCATGTGATTTCTTTTCCTACGTGCATCTTTCTTAGATCTAGAGGCTTGAGTCATCTTTCATTCAGTCTTATTGCCATTTTACAACTGCATAGCGGCGGTCCAGTCTGCATCTTCGTAAACTTGTATTAGAGCGCATTGTTGTTGGAAGTTACCTGTTTTAACCCGCAACTTTGGCGTGATATAGAAAAACATTAATGAAACTCTTTAAAGTATGTGTGCTTTTCTGAGATTATGACGTATACTTTGAAAGTAACATAAAACATATCACCTGTTAGAAATCCATTCATCCACAACCCCTTTATCCCATTTTTTGCATATGTGACATGTAAAGAAAAAGAGTGGGAGGTCAGTCGGACCCAGTACAAGATCTTAAGTACTAGCATCTGAAATATCACACTAGGGGCAGTAACACTTAGCTCAATTGACCCCACCCAATACAGGCGCAGCCAAGGACTGAAACTTCCTAATCCGGCGAAGCGGAAAATATGTTACATCTTAACAACTGAGTACCTGTCCCACGCCCAGTACAAACAGTATTTGACAGAACTTTCAAAATGCAAGGGAATGTTAAGATCATCATTTCTGAATGAGCAGTAAAGTGATGTTATTGACTTAAACGATCTTATGGGGTAAATCAAAACTTACAATTTTTAATAGCAAAGATAACTGCTTACATTTTTTTTGGATTTTTTTAATCAGATTTACCACCATGTGCACAGGCTGCTAGCTCTTGACCTTTTATCTCCATGGATCATCCATAATTAGGTTTAGGAACATAGAAAATAAATAACTGGAGAAAAATGCACCATATTGACACTTTTCATCAATACTGGTACTTACATCTGCAGCAGCCTAGCAGTGCAATTAGTGCCGCCTGTGTTCTTTTCTCCCCTTTAAGTACGGCTTAAGTCATCAAAGTGGGTGGTCCCATCAGCTGATGTCACTGTGATGTCACAAAATAGGTGGGGCATGGTCAGGAGAGGGGGTGGGAATGGGTGGAGTTGTGTGATGTGAGGGGCGTGACTTTAGTCCAGTTTTAGCCACAAAGAAACCTGGCAACCCTAGTGCTTGGTGAAAGAGTTAATGTAGATTTGTGGGCAAAGAATGACTTCTTTTGTACTGTTTGGTTTAATGGGAGTCCTATAGAGCTCAAAGTAGATACTGGCTGAAAGTGCAATGTTGTATCAGCAGGAATGTTTGCTAGAATAAAAGCTACAGAACAACTTGATTTGACAAAGTGTGCAAAGCTTGTTGCTTGTGGTGAAGAGATTCAAACCGAAGGCTCGTTAGTGCTTTCCTGTCACTCTGCTGGGAACAGCTATGACTTGCAATTTTTTTTTTAGTCAAGAGACACATGCAGTCATTATTAGGCCTCAGAGACAGTTTAAAAATGGGACTGCTTTCATTTAATAAAGTTCACCATGTAAGCCTGAATGGCAACAGCTCAAATTTCACCCAAACTATTTTTTCTGGGTATGCTGATATTTTTGCAGACAAACTAGCAGTTGTGTACTCTATGAAGTTAGACCCAGAGGTCAGCCCAGTTATCAAACCAGCACGGAAAGTTCCAGTAACTATGCAGAACAGAGTCAAAGCCGAGCTAGACAAAATGGTGCAGCTAGGAGTAAATTGTCCAGTACAAGAACCTACTGAATGTGTGTCCTCCATGGTAGTAACTCATAAGAAAAGCTCAGATGATATCAGAATATGTATTGATCCAAGAGATCTGAACAAAGGATTAAACGGACCTCACCATCCAATGCGCACAGTTGAAGAGGTTGCTGCCCTCATGCCATATGCCACTATTTTTCTCAGGCTTAGATGCAAAGAGTTCATTTTGGCAAATTTTGCTTTACCGAAAATCTTCATTGTTAACCATATTCGGTACACCATTTGGGAAGATACAGATTTCTGAGAATTACATTCGGGATAAATTCTGCCAGTGAAGTCTTTCATCATTCAATGGAGCAATTTTTTTATGGCTATCCTGGTGCTATTATAGTAGATGATATTCTGGTAGGAGGCAGTAGTGAAGTCGACCATGACAGAAGCCTCAAGAAAGTTCTGGAAAGAGCACATGAAGTGAACCTTAAGCTGGTTCCTCAGAAGTGTAAATTCAGGCTACGAGAAGTTACTTATATTGGTCACTTGTTTACCAATTCCAGTTCACAACCAGATACTTCCAAGCAAACAGCGGTTCTCAAGAT
The DNA here is from genome assembly GCF_019279795.1 of Protopterus annectens. NCBI lineage: Eukaryota > Metazoa > Chordata > Ceratodontiformes > Protopteridae > Protopterus > Protopterus annectens. The sequence continues at coordinate 663,194,464 of NC_056733.1, read as the reverse complement.
GCAAGCTCAAGACAATGTCCAAGCCTTACAACATTTTCTTGGCATGGTCAACTATCTAGGCATGTTCATTTCATATTTATGCCACCTTTCAGCACAATTACAAGAGCTGACACGTAAAGATGTAACTTGGTCATGGTCGGAACAGCACCAAAGAGTATTTGATGCCCTGAAACAGAAAATTGCCAACCCACCAACTCTCAGCTACTATGATGTTCACAAACCAGTTACTCTTTCCTGTGATGCTTCTAAATTTGGTCTAGGTGCAGTCATTCTTCAAGAGGGTGGACCAGTAGCCTATGCATTGAGAACTCTTACCCAGACTGAGATGTATGCCCAGATTGAGAGAGCTTTTGGCAGTTGTGTTTGCATGTTCGAAGTTTCATGATTATATTTATGGTTGACCTATCTAGATCAAAACTGGCCACCAATCTCTTGTTACTATTTTGAGGAAGTCTATGCATACAGCTCCAGCTAGATTGCAATGTATGATGCTCAAATTGCAGAAGTACAATTTCAGTCTTGTCTACACAAAACGCAAACTTCTTTATCTTGCTGATATCTTATCCAGATTGCCCAGGAAAGCCACAGAACAGCATAACAATGAGCAACCTGATTTTGAGGTCATGGAAGTGAGAATTTTTTCTTCCACATGTCTTAGATGAGCTCAGAACTTTCACAGTTTCAGATCCAATTCTCCAGAACCTAAACCTAGTCGAGGATGGCCTTCAAAGCTGTCTTGTTTACTAGTAGAAGTGCAACCATATTTTCTCTACAGAGATGAGATTTTGTCAGACAATGGTATCATCATGAAAGGTCCTAAATTGATCATTCCAAAATCTTTGAAACAAGAGTATATTAAGATCTTGCATCATGGCCACTCGGGGAACTGATTCTACCAAAAGAAGAGTGAGAGGTCTAGTATTTTGGTCTTCTGTGTCAAGAGATATTGAGAATCCCTCCCCCTCCCGCAAAGGTAACCACCATGACAAACTTTTCCAAAGCTAACTTTGGGCTCCTAAAAACAGAGGTGGCTAAGTTCATGGCACCCATGCAAATGTTGAATAGTTGTGTGACCGCAGAATCATACACCAGTGTACTGTACGAACACGTACACAAATACATGGATCTTGCCATACCCAATAGAACCAAGACGCTCTCCTCAAAAAAAAAATGGAAGCCAATCTGGTGGCCCCTGCCATAAGCAAACTCTATAACAGAAGGAGGAAACTGATGCAGAATAAGGTGAAGTCCCAAGACTGGAAAGAATCCCTTATCAGCCTCAACAAAAAGTTGAGATCCCTCATCAAATCCTCTAAAGCTAGCTATGAAAACAGAATTGCAGCAGATAGTAAAAACAACCACAAGGCTTTCTATAGTTATGTAAAGATTCTCCATAGCAATACCCAGATTTGCTCTGAGCTACTGCACAATGGTACCTCCTATACCAAGCCAACGGATATTGCCAGTGTACTGGCCGATGGATTCCGTGCCAACTTTACCCCCCCCCCCAAAGGACCAATCACAATACCAGTAGATTGCCACTGTCCAAGGCCAAGAATACAGCTTCTGTGGGACCTGACAATATCCCTGGTTGTGTTCTACATAAACTACAGAGTGAACTTGCACCTCACCTGTGTGCCCTGTTCAATCACAGTCTCACCTCAGGCTTTGTCCCCACCGAATGGCGCACTGCTACAGTCATCCCTCTCCACAAAGGAGGAGCGACTACAGACCCTGGGAACTATCACCCCATTTAGCCTGACAAGTCTGATATCCAAAGCTATGGAACACATCTTCATGGACCTAATCATGGATCTAATAAACAAGGATATAGGGAATCTCCAAATTCCACACAGTTTGGCTTTGTGAAGGGTAGATCTTGCCTGCTCAACTTGGTCGACTCAGTCACCAGAGCTGTGGATGAAGGCAAGGTGGTTCATACAGCCTATCTAGATCTGGACAAGGCTTTTGATACCATTCCCCACTCAGGAATCATAGAAAAACTCACTAAGCTTGGCATCAACCCCTATATCACTATATGGGTTGCAAACTGGCTCACAGATAGAACCCACAGTGTGAAAGTAGCTGACTCCAAGTCAGACTGCCGACTAGTCATGAGCGGAGTCCCACAGAGTTCAGTCCTGGGTCCTCTTCTGTTTGGTATCTACGTCTCTGAAGTCCAGGACAACATCAAGGGACTCTGGCTGACAAAGTTTGCTGACGATTGCAAGGTGGGAGCTATTAACTCCGCAAGTGATATTGACATCCTACAAAATGGCCTCACTGAGACCAGTGACTGGTGTCAAAACTATGGCCTTAAACTCAGTGCCAAAAAATGTGTCATCATCCCTTTTGGGAAAAACCCGGTTCCCATGAATTACCACATTTTTGGTAGTCCACAGAACACAGAAGGCATTATGAGATCTGGGAACACAGGCTGACGGCAACCTCTCTTTTGATCACCACATTGCCACTGTAGTCAGAAAGTCCTTCTATGTTGCACCCCTCATTACTAAGGGTTTTGCATCCAGGAAGAAAGAGGTCATTGTCTCCCTCTACTCTTCCCTCATTAGGCCAGTCATCGAGTACATTTGGCAGGTACCTCATTAGACACCTGCAGCAACTGGAGAGGCTGCAAAAGTACCTCACAAAGAGGATCCTAGGCCTTAAGTACTTGTCCTATATGGACAGACTCAAAAAAACTCCAACTATTCTCTGTCTCATATCACCTATTTAGAGGCAATCTCTGCTTGACTTACAAAGCCATGTCTGACCCAGCTCTGTTAGAAATGCTACATCTAAAGAAATCCTAATCCCTCCGCACCACACACTCCAGATACTTCATCTTCATTACCACAATTAACAGAACATGCTGGAGGGACAGGTTCATAACCCAGAGACTGCCCATACTATGGAACAGACTTCCCATACATGTCAAGCAGAGCACCTCACTGACCCTCTTCAAGAGAAATCTTGATGAGTGGATGGGAAACAGGTAATTTACCCTGGGGATAACTCCAGTGGCTCTACTTGACAGAGACACTGGAAACTAAGGTCGGGTGACACTATGCCAGGGTAATCCTATGGCTAGGCTTGTAAAGGCCTCAGGGCCATTAGCCTAGTACACACCTATGAACCTATGAATGTACTTTCATCTTGTTCAGTATGTAATAGTACAAGGCCGTATCAACAAAAAGAACCCCTTCACTTAAGCCAGATTCCTGAACTAGGAACTGAATTAGATAGTGTAAGTTTAATGTTCTTGCCATCCATCTTGATATATTTGTCATCTAGACCAACAGCCTTTCCATTCTTCATCCCCTTCATAACTATCCTTACTTTCGCCTTGCTAATCCATTGCACTTCCTGATTCACTATCCCCACATCATCCAGCCTTCTCTCTCTCTCATTCTCTTCATTCATCAGCCCCTCAAAGTACTCTTTCCATCTGTTGGTGGTCGTTGTTAACCCGGGCCTCGACCGATCTGGTATGTAAATCTGTATTGGTTTCCGCATATCTCATTTGGCAATGAAATATAATCATAAAGTGAACTGACAAGAGCAGTATTTTTATTTTTGTCCCCCCAAATTTTTATTTTTCAGTAAGTAATGTATAATCAATTGCAGTAAAATTTAATTATAGATAGTGTAATACATTCTTAAAAACAAACAAAATGATCTATGTACAATGTTATAGTGAGGAGAGATATGAAGGTCAGCCGGACTAAGACAGAATATATGTGTGTGAATGAAAGGGAGGATAGAGGAATGGTGAGGATGCAGGGAGTAGAGATGGCGAAGGTGGATGAGTTTAAATACTTGGGATCAGTAGTTCAGACTAATGGTGAGTGTGGAAGAGAGGTGAAGAAGAGAATACAGGCAGGGCGGAGTGGGTGGAGAAGAGTGTCAGGAGTGATTTGTGACAGATGAGTATCAGTAAGAGTGAAAGGGAACGTCTACAAGAGGGTAGTGAGACCAGCTATGCTATATGGGTTGGAGAAAGGTTCCACTTCCCGATCCCCACTATAGTGCACCTCTCACCAAAAATGTCGAATCTGCAATGAGCGAACATTACTGTGCATTCGCTCGTTGCACATTTGATGCATTGTGTTTTCGGCCTTCTGAAAACTTGAAAAAGTCCTTTTGGACTTTTGTATTTCACACATGTGCATTACGTCCATGTAAAGGTAAACCGGCAAGGCATATACTTGCATTGCAAGTTACCCACGTTTGACTAACACTGCAGGTCTGGAACATGAGAAGAGAAAATAGAATTTTGCCTCATCACCTTCCTCAGGTATGGGACTCATGGAGACCTGAAGCATTAGAGAAACACCAATCATGAGAGGGAGTGGGGGGGGTGTTGTAGATCCATGTCACTTGTATGAGTGTCCGACTTGAGCACAGTAGCATACCAAACCCTACAGGTGCTGACAGAGGCATAGCAAACAGGAGGTGTTATGCCCATAGTAGAAACACTGCCCATCAAATGTGCAAATGAAAACTGTGGTTGGAGGTGAGAGTGAGGGAGTGTGTACATATGACTAAGTAAATAAGGTAGCTAACTGCCTAGATAGGAAGTTCAAGCAAATAAGAAAGGACAGAGTGCACTCAAGTAATTACTTGACCAGAGCCATCTAGACTTTAAACTGTTCTTACACCAGCTGTTAACAGACATTTGCAACTACAAAATTCAGACATCCAGCAGCCATGTTACAGTTTGTTTCAGTAACGTTTGTGCTTTTCATCTGTTCAAGGTCAGCATTAACCATTTTCAGTAATATGGAGCTACACGATATAGAAAACAGTTGTCACATTGTTAGTCATCACTTAAACTTTCACCAAAACATTTTTGTTTTGTGTATGGAAATAGTTTTTTCATAGCATTCAATACTGACCAATATTTTAAATCACTTGTTTTCACTTTAGAGTGCTGCTGATGGTGTATGTATGTGTATGTCCTGGGGAGCAGGCTTGCTAGACTTTTGTATTTTATTTTGTTATTGCCCCTAATGTACACTACTGCTTTAAAGACAGTTACTGGTTTAATCTATTAGTGACATTTTGCTTGACTGTTAAGAAGAGCTGGAACAGGAAGTGAGTAGGTAGATTTGTGCTTTGGAGAACCACTTAGGTAGCACTTTTTTTGTTAGTCATGATGAGATAAAATAAAGATCTGCGTTTCCGTTTGTGATTTCTTTTAAACTAATCTGGTACTAAGACATTGTTACTGCAGACTGGAACACAGTGAAAGTATTTACATATGCAGACTTATCTGATTGCTGATACTAGCAACTGATATTGACATTTTCAATTGTATTGTGAATATATTAAATGTTGAGCTTTATTGTTCTCATTTCATTTTACCTAACGATTGACATTTGTACAGTTTTGTCTTCTACTTGTAACTGCCCAGTTGTTTACTACCTGTAAGTTGTACTGGGATAGTCTTTGGCCAGGGTCATTACTAAAAGTGGTCACCTTAGACAGCCACTCCACCAGGCTAAACTAGTGAAGAAATAAATACCTAGGTAAGTAAATGTGCATGATACAATTTTGATACTCCCCACACACACACAAAAAAAAAAAAATATATATATATATATATATATATATATATATATATATATATATATATATATATATAAAATCTCACAAGTTGTCGCATTATTTTCTGAGATATTAATGTATTTTCACTTCTGCATTAGAATTTTATTGCATATTGGTAGATAGATGTAGTTAATTAGTGAACCATTACATGTTACATAAAACAGTGGAGATGTGTCTGGTATAGTGACATGCACTCCACCTTACTTTGTGCCAGTATTTGTTACATAAGTACAGATGTGTGTGGCTATTTGCCTCATACTGCTCAGCAGCAAATGCAAAGAGTGCCTCAGACTGCCTATGCATTGTGAAAGGCAACAACGGTCATGTTGTACAGTATTAGAATAGCGCTGTTCGAACTGTAGGCTCAGCGAAGGTTTGCTAACAGCATATATGTACTGCTTAGATGGGGACATGTTTTGCAGAGTATATAGCCAACCAGTTGGCTGGGAATCCTCCTGATTTTGCACTTGATAGTGAACCCTATACGATGCATTAACATATCTAATTGCAGTAAATCTAAATTACTTATGAAAGCTCCTAGTACTTCTGTGTGCTGGGTATTATGAGGAGTAATCACAGCATTTGGACACGATGCTGAAGTCAGACACTAGTAACTGTACTTTTATGAAAGTAGAATCCAGATTTCAAAGTATTAAAAGCATTTCACTGCTCATTCACAATCAGATTACAGTAGGCTAACTGAGCAAACTATCTTGTATTTTTCTGTCTTTCTGACTTAGCTTGTGAGGGAACACCAACTGTCCATTTTTGTCTTCTTTCTGCAGTAGCAGAAGCTAAAAACTTGGGACCCCCCACAGACTTTACACTGTAGAGCTAGATTATTTTTTTTAAATAATGTCCCACCTGATTCTTCTGCCATGGCCTGTGTGTTTGTGGGAATTAAGGGTATGCTTCCATTTGAGTGCCACAGTAAAAGAGATTCCACTGGTACGCACCCAGGATTGGTGTGCTGGTATCCCCTGACTTGCAGTGGTGGTCACTGCAGTCGTGATGTCGCTGCTAAGAAGGACGAGCTGGGCATTAGCTGCTTACTTCTTTCTTCTCCTGAGTTGGACTTTCAGCACAAATCCAGGGTTCACTGGGCCCCATCTGCTGCTACCTGCAGACAGTGCCAAGGATGAGTCATAAACTGGCCATGTTTGTGGACTACTGTTGCATTATACATTATGTTGTGTTTTAAAATTAATCTACATTCCAAAGTTAAAACACAGTACACTTTGGCTAGTGGCTTTTCTGATGTGCATTCGGAATGGAAATATTTATTATAGGTACATTGAAGTTGCTATAATAGTGTTCATGTGAAAGTTAAACCAAGTTAATGTTGCATTTATTAATTAATTATATAATGTATAAATTGATTCCCTGTACAGTAAACTCTCAATGAACCTGAACTCAAGCAACCAGAAAAAAAGCAAAGAAATACAGTACAGTTTCCATGTGTTGCACTTTCTGCCCCCCCCTCCTTTCCCCCGCAGAAACATATCTTATGTTTTTAGAGTTTTAGAGTTTTAAAAAGGAAGATAGGAATAAATTCCCTTTTCAAACCAAACAGATTGTATAGGGTACAGTGTTAGTCAGACCTATTATAATAGTAACTCTCGAGCAACAAGAAACTACAGTTATCTGGCATCTACCAATCCTCATGGGTGCCAGTTAACCAAGCGTTTACTGTATTGATTATTTGAAAAGCATTCAGTTTTAATACAGACATGCTAGAATAGTAAGTAAGTAGATAAGCACGGAGTATATAAATATTAAATTAGAACCGCCCCAGTTTTATTCAGTTTAGGCTGTGAGTTGTTTTGTTTACAAAGTGCATTTTGTTGTATTTTTATGTAAGTAAATTTGTTTGTATTAACTTCATTTGCAAGGTATGGGTGAAGTGACATATATTTTGCTGAATTTTGATTAGTTAGACAAGATAACCTTCGAGATTGTTATATGACATTGCTACTTAAAATATGTGTGACTGTGTGCACTTGTATTATGTCCTGATGTGTGACTGCGTGCACTTGTATTATGTCCCGATGTGTGACTGTGTGCACTTGTATTATCTCCCGATGTGTGACTGTGTGCATTTGTATTATGTCCCGATGTTTGACTGTGTGCATTTGTGTTCTCTCCTGATGTGTAACTGTGTGCACTTGCATTCTGTCCTAATGTGTGACTGTGTGCATTTGTATTCTGTCCTGATGTGTGACTGGGTCCACTTGTATTATGTCCCGATGTGTGGCTGTGTGCACTTGTATTATGTCCTGATGTGTGACTGTGTGCACTTATATTCTCTCCCTTTCTTGAAGGTGATATGCGGAGGTGCTAGGGGTTGTCTACCTAGAACAAGGTATTTCACTTATTTTTGAAGTATTACAGTGCACACTTTTTCAGTGTGTCTTTGGAAACCGTCATTGATAGAATAGTGTATTTCATAGCTTATTTGGTGTCCCCACATGATCCAGAATAAAAATTCATCCTGGGTCTGGAGCAACACATTGCTATATCTTTTTTTAAACATTGTCTCCTTCCCCCAACGCTTTTCCTCTATAGTTTCAAACTACCAGGTTTGCTTGTTTTTATCTTTAGTTCACTTTTATGCATATACTATGCTGTTGTAGTATAAAGCGATAAATACTGTGGTAATCTATTAACTGCTAATAACATTCTCCCTTCTGCCCCTCCCCGTAAGCTATTTTACCAGGTTGAAATTTTACTTGCCTATTTAGTTGACATGAGTTTGAAAATGAGGATCTGAGCAGAATTAGGCACTTTGTATGTTTTTTTTTTGGGGGGGGGGGGTACTTCTCATAAACTTTCACTTTGCCTGCAGATAAGCACCAGCTGGCCCACCTACCCAAGTAATCAGTCAGTTTCTCCATCTGTTGAAATAGCTGAAGATCTCTTTAACCCACAACATAATCCCCCCTAACATGACCATCTGTCTCATGTATTCTTGTACTTCCTATTTTTTACTGTATAGCCCGCGTACCCTCTATGAGACCATTTTGCACTTTTGCCACTGCGTATTGACAGTATATTTATGCAGTTAATCTGAAGCTAAACATTTTAGTAAGGTTATATTTGCTTGCACAAACACGAGATTATATCAGAGGCTTCTTTCACACAAAGTCATCCTTTTAGCAAGGATTTATACCCCCCCCCCCCCATTCATTCCAGGTGAATATAACCAACCCCCATTTCACACTACAAGAGGATATGGCTAATTTCTGTAGGGATCAGTGTTTTCATTGTTGGCAAAGTAAATGAGTGAACATGTTCAACTGAGAGAAACAAATATTACCAATATTAAATACTTGTAATGTTTTCTTGCATGGCTTATGATGCAGACCTTTCTCCATTTTTGGTCAGTTTCATCTTCAACATTAGTGCTTATTTCTTGAACACTGTAGCATATAACACAATAATTTGTAAAAGAAAATATTAGCTGTTGTTTATAACAATTGACTTTGAGAGCCATTTGAGTAAAACACTGTGAGAAGGTGCAGAGAAGGTGCAGAAAGTGAATGAATATTGAATAAATTCAACAAGAATGAACTCTACAAGAAAGTGTTTCAGATTATTCCAAAAAAAAAAAATCTGTCTTCAAAAACAGTTTGGCAGCAGTTTCATATGACAATAAACAGTAAAAAAGGCAGAAGTAAGATGGATCACTGTCAGAGTTTTTTCCCGGCATAGCTACTGTTATATTAGAGCACCAGTGTCTCGTTGATCTGTCTTGTTTTGAACTGTCTTTGCAGAGATGGGCTTGTGGAGTTGCAAAGAGAGCTCCAGGGACATTCTCCACAGCTGTCTCTGTGGAGGTGTAATGACTTTCATGTATCTGGGTTCATATAAACAAATATGAGATGTCTGTTGCTTATTTTAAAACTGTCTCGCTATGTTAAACTCATTTAACATAGCGAAACACTAAAAAAAAGCAACGGAGATCTTGCTTTCTCCATTGCTTTTTTTTAAAACACTGTCTCGCTATGTTAAATGGGTTTAACATAGCAAGACAGCTTTAAAATAAGCAACGGACATCTCCGTTGCTTATTTTAAAGCTGTCTCGCTATGTTAAACCCATTTAACATAGCGAGACAGTGTTTTAAAAAAACGAGTTATACTAATGGAAAAAAGTCCGGGCAACCGGACCTTTTTCCATTAGTATAACTTGATTTACAACGGGCACGCTGGCCAATCAGCGTGCACGTTTTGGGGGGGGTCATGGTATAATGTTAAATTTATAATCCCTTCCATATGAACTGGCAAGAGAGTACTGTCCTTCTTTCATCTGAGGCAAACTTTGACTTATCAAGTGACATCTGGAAGAAGTTACAACCAGGAAAAAAAAAACAGATGTAACCTCATTTGGACATAAGTAAATAAACAAATAAATAAATAACCTTACCTCCCTCAAGCCCTTCAAACCCCCTAAACTTGTATATACCAAATTCATGATTACATAAACACAAAGATAACAGAAATCTCCCAAAAGAAAGAAATCAGTCCCACTGCACACTTATAAACTGCAGTGCCGTGATTTCTTATGGAAAACAAAGACTAGGAGCTCAGCTTCTTTGTGCTGAATTTGACCAGTTGGCACCCAACCTGTTTAAGCTCAACAAGGCATAAGGAAACCATTTACAACTAGGATTTATGCTGAACTGTTCAATGCTGAACATGGCTGTTTATTTTAAAAAGTCATTGTACAAGATGCCTGTTATGAATAAGCAATGAATTATCCATCTTCATATCACACCCATCTGTGAGCCACTTAAGCGATAGACGTGTTGTGCTTTATTATTAAATAAATGTTTTGCATTTCCATGGTAAAGCTTCTCCATGTAGCAAAACCGTCACCCTGCTTAAAAAATCTAGGATGCCCTCGCAGTGATATAATCTGTATAAAATTAAGAAATACCGACAAGTAAAGTAGGTGTGGCCTATCTGCTTTGACTGTTCAGTTTTTATTTTTTCTTTATATGATGTAGTGTAGACTCTGGTTATGATGGGTCTATATTATAACATCGAAGGCTTAAAACTTCAAATGTTATAATATCGAACCCTATGCACCAAACGCTGAAAATAGGGAAAGTATTCATTGGGCCGTTTCTGCAGCTTCGCTATTTCCTTTACTGTGGAGCGAAGGTTATGGACCGGGTTAATGTAAGTGTGTGAACAGATCAGGTTAAGGTGAGTGTGTGATAGTTAGGGACCTTAGGGTTTGGGAGCAGGTAAGGTGAGTGTGCGGTAGTTACGGACCTTAGTGTTAGGGTTGGGTTAAGGTAAGTGGATATCTAGTAGTGTATGTATGGTTTAGTGTAGGGTTTTGTGAAGTGTGTGTGTGGATTATTTATTCTGGTGTGCTTGTGTTGTGTGTATGTTTGTCAGAACAGCTATTCTGAGTGTTCAATGTTATAGTCTTTCGATCGAAATGGTTCGATATTATAACATTCGAAGTTTTAAGACTTCGATGTTATAATATAGACCTGGTTATGATTGCATTTGAAGGCTTATTTTGATGATGCTTTATGTTAATAATTTGCAGTAATATAACTTACATCATATGTTAGACTGGGCAGGTGATGAGGAGTAGCCCAAACGTATGCCTGCATTTGGCCCCTAAAGTGGCTCACCCCCTTAGCCCTCTCACACACCCTGCCTGTCAGTCACCTTCACCTGAGCCCAAGCCTCCACTGTACATAGTGAGAACTCTGCTCAGCATACTACCTTCTCCAAAAATCACCTAAAAACAAGCCTTCTTCCCTGCCCCCCCCCCCCCCGTGTTGATTACCACTGGTACCATTACTACATTAGACAAGTCCCCACAAATTAACTTGTTTTGCCTACAAATGTGCAACCTTATTGCCAGACCAGTAGGTGAAAAGGTTGGGTACTGTAGAGTGTGCATTCAGGTTTAATTTTCTTCTACATATACAAGATATTCCTGAAATTGTTCATTATTCTTTGCCACTAACCTAACCTGTTTTTACTTAAGGATAAAAACAACCACTGTTCCAAAGTTTGCTGTGTGTTACCCTTATTAAAGTTTACAAAGTTTTTGAGACACAGGCGCTTTTTCAGTGCATAAACTCATAATTTAACAGATCCAAATTTAAATATCTAACCAACCAATAGTTATAGAGACATCAAACATGTGACAACACTTAAAAATAGCAACACAACACAAAGAAATGCATCTAAAATATGTAAATACATTTTAAAAATCATATATAACATATGTATTATAAAAATACACTAAACATATCCTGCTTAGCTCTCAAAACAGGTTTAATAATGTTTGCCGAGTTCAACCCTGGTGGTGTATCTGACCTAAAATAATCAATTTATTTATATTCAGCTAACTCTATAGCATTAATGATGTCATCCCCACGTAGATTAACAAACACATTTTGGAAAATTCTAAATTTAAATCTATGCTGCCTTCCTTTAATCATTATATGTTTGAACAGTGCATTAGTTTCTACAGACCTATGAATATCTGAAACATGAGCTCCAATTCTTTCCTTAAACTTCATATTTGTTTTTCCTATATAAAAGCTTTGGCAGTCCCTACATTTAGCAATATATACTATGTTTTCAGTGTAACATGTACCAGATGCCCTTATTTCAGAATTTTTCTTTGTAATAGCGTGTAAATAATTAATGTCAGTATTTGTCTCACCGCAATAAACACAAGTGACACAGTACTGTTCCATATCTATGGAATTCTTAGTTCCAATAAGGGTATTTCGCATGTCTTTATTGCATATCATTTATTTAAGATTCCTTTGTCTTTTATATATAAATGTAGATTGCTCCCCGACTATAGTACTTGTGTCTGGGTGTGACCATAAAGTAGTCCAGTTCTTACAAGTAATATTCTTAACCATAGCCGTATAGCTGTTATACTTCAACATATAACCAAACAGTGATCTCTTCTTCTGTCCACTGAAGGGTTATCATTAGAATGCATATAAGGTAGTTATGAAGTAGATCTCTCATCAATCACTAAATTTTTTACATTGTCAATCAATGCATCTGCATAACCTCTACTCTGAAAATCATTAACCATCACACCTAATTCTTCTATAAAATTCCATTCTTCGGTGTTTAAATATATATATATATATATATATATATATATATATATATATATATACACATATACACATATATATATATATATATATATATATATATATATATATATATATATATATACACACACACACACACACACACACACACACACATATATATATATATATATATATATATATATATATATATATATATATACATATGTCTGTATATTTACTGGCATTAAAGATGAGGGAATTGTTACTGCATGATGGATGTACTTTTGTAGACCATCTTGGAGAACTTCAGTATCTCTTAATGAAATATTTACGTTATCCAATGTGCAGTGATCTGCAATCTGGTTGTCTGTAACCTATTATCTACTTTTTGTATCTGAGAAGAATAGCCCCCAAAAGTTTCTGTAGTACATAACTTTATAGGACACCACTGGCAACACTTTTTATAATGGACAGGTAACCACACCATCCCTACAACCACTTGTGCCCAGTTTCTTAACCTCTGTTTTACTCACTGAATTATGTATGCATGGAGATTTAGTAGTATTAATATGTCAATTATTCCCTTACGTTGACTAGTGTCAAATGCCTTAAACAAAGCAGATATAAGGAGTATACACTGTCAGCCCTTCAGTAAATGCAGCTGTTTCCTCTTCAAAAAGTCAAGACCTCCCCTTAACAGGCATACCATAGCTAACAAAAGCAGATCCCAGGTGTCATTCAGGATAAGAACCATTATAACTGTCTGTATGCTTTAGGTCCGATTAAGATCATAAGTATATCTGAAATGCTTGGCAAGAAAAATAAGTGTTTTGTACTTCATACAATCTAGACTTGTTTTTGAGACTAGGGTAATTTTTGAAAGCTGTCTACTACCCTTTTTTCTGTAGTTTAGGTATATCTCTTTTAAATTTGCAATTCTGCTAATTTTTTTTTGTTGAATTTACCTATGTATTGGGTGTGTTAAAGGTATGTATTTGTGTCTGCATAAGTTAATAACATCATATAATGAATGCATTGATATCACCCTGAGCATTGAGAATGTTGTATCAGCCTATTCTGTAATTGTATCATTTATAGTAACACAGATTGCTTTTCGTGTTAAAGTATAAGTTGGATGACTTATTTGTGATGGAACTTATTTTACCGTTAGTATAAAGACATTGGTGTCATGATATGTCTTTTATGTCCAGAGGGTATATCCATGTCTTATGACGAGGGGATAAACATTCTATGTTTAGTAACGTAATACTAATATGTATGCCAGGTAGGATTTTATAGTGTGCACTTCAAATGGTTTTGTTTACCGTAGTTGGTTAGTATTTGTATATATTTATCTGCTGCTGACTAGTTTAGCCAGTGAACATTTGAGTAGTTAAAATTACCCCTAACCACAGTATTTTTTTTTTTCATACTAGCATCTAATTAGGAAATACGTGTGTTGTTTAGGGAACACAGCTACATTGATAGTATATTCAGTACCATTGAATATTAATTATTATTATATGACTAGTTTCTAGGTTCCAAGTTTTTTCTTGGTTTCAGGTATCCTATTATAAATATTGAAACAGTACCAGTCATGCAGTTGGATGTCCAGTGGTGGATGGTGAACTCTGGAATTTCTGATAAGCATTTTGGATCCTTAAGTTAGGTTTTAACTAATTACACATATCAACATCTTTTCAAGCTGAGGAAAGCTTCTACATCAGAGTTTTGCTGAGACTTTTGCCATTTTGTGAAGCCACTTTCACATGTGGTTAAACTTGCAGATTTTTATTTTTCTTTTTCTTTTTTCTTTCTTTTCTCTTAGAATTTGAATAAGTAAAAACAGTTTTAGAGGTGAGGCTATGGGAGCATGAAAGGCCATCAAACTCAGAATTGTCATAAGAGAGAACTTAAATAAGCTAGTTATTAACCTTGGATACGATAACCATTTTAAATTAGAAATCAGCTGACTGTGGACTCAGCAGATCTACTGGAATCCAGCTGAGGAGATACAGAACTGTTAAGGGTGCTGAAACAAGGGAAGTGCTCTGTTAATGCCTCTGCACTAACTTTTCAGTAGGTAATTAAGTGACCATTCATGCGGGGTCTGCATGTCCTCCCCGCGGTCGAGTGAATTGAAAGAGATGCAGGTAGGTGCGAGCGTGTCTGGGTGTTCCTCCTTTGGCTGGCAACTCAACACTGTAAAAATTCACTGCCAATCATTAGTGGACCAGAGTTCCACTGTGGTGACCCCTAACCGGGAAAAGCCGAAAGAAGAAGAATTAAGTGACCATTCACCACTAGTGAGTTAAGGCAATGAGATATCAATTATCTAGACACAAAGTTAATCTCATAACTGAACACTGTTGGATTATTAATCAGTATTTCCTGGAGTATTTGCAGATGGGAGATTTTTGTCTTGTTTGTATGTTATTTGCATTTCCTTCTGAATAAGTACCATGGTCAGCTGTGA
This sequence comes from Protopterus annectens, assembly GCF_019279795.1. Classification (NCBI taxonomy): domain Eukaryota; kingdom Metazoa; phylum Chordata; order Ceratodontiformes; family Protopteridae; genus Protopterus; species Protopterus annectens. The sequence continues at coordinate 663,179,281 of NC_056733.1, read as the reverse complement.
GGCTAGTTATCTTGTACCTAATCCAGACTAATTTCCAAGCCATTGTAGCTTTATTCAGCTCTGTAGAAAACCACAGTGTAGGATGACCTTTCACTGTCCTGGTGTCAGAAGGGTAGTATTTCTGCTGCTGTCCCAGGAGAATGTGGGGGAAGTACTGCAGAGGACTGTGGCTGTCCTCTTTCTTAGTTACTGGAAACCATTCAGCATTGATCAGCTCTGCCACCGTTACAGTCCATGCTCCTGTTGTAATGTAATGGACTTGTAGTTTTGCTGCTGCATTTTAGCTGAAAAAGCAACTGTAAGGCATAGAGAATTACAGGGTTGGACTGTATGTAATCAGTCTAGCAGATGATGTTTCCAGTTAATGCATCCAGATGAGTACCATCATTAACAAGCTGTTGGGAGCCGAAATCTGCCAGTTTGGGGTATCCAGAAAAAGGTTGAAGTTCACAAGTAGTAGTAACAAGTTACTAGAGGTGAGTGTATCCAGTACTGGTGTAAGTTCTTCTCTTAGTGGCTGTTCAGTAGTGAAACTGGGCTGGTAAAGTAGCCCATCTTTCATTTTGAGAACATTCCCTATACAACACTCACAGATTATCCAGCTAGGATCTTGGTCAGGGGAGTTAGGCGAGGCTATTGTTAGAACTGCGTGATATGTTTACATACAAGGAGATCTATAGCCGCAGCAGTTCAGGACTTGGGACTTTGACTGTGGTAAAAGCTGTATATGGACAAGACAACATGATAGATTATATAATTCGGCTTTAACCAGAATTCAGTAACTTCAATTTCAAATTTATTTGATAGAAGCCAAGATTCAGAGTCTACAAATCTTGTTACAGCTACTGAAGAAGTTAAACTAATTGGCCTTCAGACCATCCACACTGAAGATCCAAGCAAGTTCTAAAATATAAAACAAATCCCTGACGGATAGTTATAAGTAGGTTCAGTCATCTTTGCCCTAATCTTTTTGCCTCTTTACTGATTTTATACCTCTTAACTGTAAATATTTTCACAAAATGTCAAGATTTTTGCCTCATTTTTGGTCTGTTCCTCATAAAATTTGTGGCTTTATGGCAAATAATTGAAGATTGAAGTCACTAAATAATAATGACAGCCATTTCAGTTTCAGATTTTATATAATTCAGAAAATACATAATTATGCAAAACCTGTTATTCTAGCAACTTTCTAAGTTTAAAGGAGCAATATTTAAATTCTGCCCCCCCCCCCCCCCCCATTCCTTCTGGCTTTGTCCAGATTTCTTGCATTAAGAGGTTGAGAGGTATGCTAACTGTCCCTTATGCCAAACTCCACGACAGGAAAATCCAGTAGTTCCTCAAAAACTTACGGTACTGAAAGTCACAACCAATGGGCTGAATTCGTCCTGTCCTGCAGTCCTTGGGGAAAAAGTGAAAAAAAAGTTTTTTTTACTGATTCTAGTATATAGTTGTAAACCGGGGTTTTTAATTTTTGCTAATCAGACATTGGCTGTGGATGCTACTGGGTGTACTTAAGAATCCCCTTTGAAAGACTGAAAATACAAGAACTTCAGTCTTCACCCCAAGATGAGAAGTCATAGATATCAAAGAGTTTAGGCCAATGCATGTAGCACTGAAATGTTTAAAATCAGTTCTTCGGCCAGGAGGCCTTGAGATAGTCATAATCAGCACCTCTTTGCTGTGGAGCATAAACAAACAAGGGGTAGCCATTGTTACCAGTAATACAAACTGGTCATGATTGCCAGATAGCAGCCAATCAAGTTAAACTTAACTCTGCAAGCCATTTACATCCAAAGTCAGCAGAACAATGCAGAAACTTGCTAAAAATACAAAATCACTCTTGATTCCAAACTACATAGAACACAATTTTTTCTGAACGTAAATACTTTGGAGTGTAAACAAAGTAACCGGTTTGTATTGCACATGAATGTCCCACTTGCAGTGTTGTTTTTCAAGTTATTTTATTAAATTATCACGCAAGACAAAGGCAGACTAGAATCATGTGAGGTCTGTCCTGTTTTATCTTCAGAAGTACCCGAGGTAGAAGAGGAAAGGGAGGAAAAGCATATACTGAGAGGTGTTTCCAACTGAATGAGAGGGCATCCACTTTCCATGCTAGTTTGTGGTAGGTCCTTGTGCAGAATGTTGGAAGTTGATGATTCTGAGGGGATGCAAAGAGATCTATGTCTGGACATCCCCAAGCCTTTATAATTATCCTGAATATCCGAACATCCAACATCCATTTGTGTGGATCTGAAATGTGTCTGCTCAATGCGTCTGCCAGAGTGTTGTCTTTCCCTGGCAGGAATTGCGCCTGTAAGTCGACACTGCAGGTCAGAGCAGTGTACCAGAGATTCATGACTAATCTGCACAGGGGGTAAGAGTGAGAGCCCCCCTGCTTGTTGATGTACCACATCACTGTAGTGTCTGCCCGTATCAGCAATTGTCCTGGCAGAAGAAGGTCCCTGAATGCAATCAGGGCATTCTGTACAGCTAGCATCTCCTTCAAATTTATGTGCAGGTGCGTTTGCTCCTTCATCCAAACACCCTGAAGACATCTCCCGTGCATGTGTGCTCCCCATGCATAATCTGAAGCATCCGTTGTCAGAACTTGGTTGGTCGGCGGAGGACAAAAAGGCTTCCCCTTGTTCTGTAGACAGGCTTCGGCCCACCAAAGAAACTCTCGCTGGAGACAAGGCAAAATTGTGACCACTGTTTCCAAACTGTGGTAATGCTGAGACCAGACACTCTTGAGGTACCACTGCAGTTTCCTCATATGCAGCCTTGCATATGGTATTAGCAGAATGCAGGAGGCTATGTAACCCAAAGCCTGCAGAATTTTTCTTGCAGTCAGCTGTTTCATTGAAGCCAGGTGTCGGAAAAAAGAAGCCAGTTGCACTTTTCTGTTTGGTGTCAAGGAAGCCATCTGGGTCGAAGTACTCAGAAGAGCACCCAGGAAAGTAAGCTGTTGTGTGGGTACCAGGTTTGATTTCTTTAGATTTACTGTGAAACCGAGGCACTGAAGAAGACGCTGCACAAAGGCTAGAGGCCAAAGTAGAGTGTCTTTGTCGTCCGCTTGAAGAAGACAGTCGTCCAGATAAGGGTAAATTTTAATCCCCTTGTGTCTGCAAAATGCCATTACTGGTGCCAGGCACTTCATAAAGACCATGGGCGCAGTAGATAAGCCAAAGGGCAGCACAGAGAACTGGTAATGTTTCGAGCCCGCTTTGAAACGCAGATACCTTCTGCACTCTTGCCTTAAAGGAATATGCAGGTAAGAATCTTTTAAGTCCAAAGTCACCATCCAAGCATTCTTGCTCAACATAGGCAGCAGCTGCTGCAGAGTGAGCATCTTGAATTTTGGTATATCTCGGAAGGTGTTTAGTACAGAGAGGTCCAGGATTGGTCTCCAGGAATTTTCCTTCCTGGGAACGAGGAAAAGTCTGGAATAAAAACCTTGCCCTATTTCTAAATTTGGCACCAATTCTATGGCCCTCATAAGCCAGGAGGGACTGAACCTGCCGTTGTGCCTCTGCCCACTGATAATTTGGCAGGTCTGGCCAACCGTTCGGTTTTGGCAAGGTGTGGAAATGAAATCTGTAACCTCTTGAGACTATGTCCAGAACCCATTTGTCCCGGGTTATGTGGTTCTAGTTTTGATAAAAAAGAGAAATCCTTCCCCCCAAAGGAGCTTCCAGGAGAGGAGCCCCTGGAACCAGAAAGGGAAAGTCATAAAGACTGTTTGCGGTAGGGTTGAGACTTATCATCACCTCCCTTGGAAGAGGGGGCACTCCACTGCCTATTCCTAAAATGGGACTGTGACTGTCCCCTACCTCTGGAACGCCTGAATCTGCCTCTCTGAGACCTGTCCGAGCCCGGAAAGGACCAAGGTTTAGTTGGCCAGTGTCTGCTAAATCTAGGAGGTTGCACCTGTAGAAAATCCTTAACCGTCTGCATAGATTTGGCTTTGTCTTCCATTTTCTTCAATACATCTTCAGCTTTGGATCCAAACAGAACATCGTGCTGCAAAGGGGCATCCAAAAGTTTGTCTTTAATCTGATCCGGCAAGCTTTGATCCCATAACCAAGCATGTCGTCTAATAACAGCGCCAGTTGTTGCAGCCCTACAAGAAGCTTCCAAAGAATCAAAACCACAATGCAGGGTATGTTTACCCACTTGTTCAATAGCATGCAATAAATCCTGTAACTCCTGATTATCCGCACCAATAGACACAGCTGACATCTTTTGTTGAAATACAGACAAAAGGTATTGCTGATACTTCAGCATATGAATTTGATAGTTCAAAGCCCTAATAGACAATGTAGCAGAAGTATAAACCTTTTTACCCCATCTCTCCAAAGTCCTGGACTCTCGGTCAAACGGAATAGGATTTTTAGCAGAGGCCGCTTTAACACCCATAGGACCCTGAGAAATTGTTTCCGGATCAGGCGAAAGATTTTTAAAAAGAAATTTATGAGAATCTGGAACCCTATAATACCTATCCGGTTTGGCCAGAGTAGGGGGAAAAGAATCAGGAGAGAGAGAAGCTTCCGAAAAAACATCATCAACAATGTCCAATACAGGGGGAATAGCCAGAGGCTTATGCTGTGGGAGAAGAAGAAAATCCCTAAGCCTTTTCTTGGATTCAGAGAATTCCTGCCCTTCCCAGTGAAAATGCACCCTCATATCATGCAAAGTTTTACCAAAAGAATAATCCTCAGGAGGAGAGGCGGAAGGAAAGGAATCTTCAGCAGCAGAATCCTCATAAAGAGGAAAAGAATAATCCTGCTCAAGGGAGGAAGCAGAAGAAACAGAAATTTGGTCTGAAGAATCATAATCGGACTGTAATCTAGGCTTCTTGTGAGGAGGGGGATGAGAACCCCTGATCATAGTTAAGAGATCTTCAGCCATCCTAAGCATCTGCCTCTGAGGCCTAGGACCCTAATCAAAAGGTGCCTGTGCTAGCCACTTCACTTTAGCTGGAGCCTTAGACTTTGATTTAGCATGTAAACCCGAATCCGCATTTACAGGAAGCTGTGAAGGCCTGAGAACTCCCTCAGAAGCCAGTACCTGCCTACCGGCTTTGGACCCAACTGAGGGAGCAGTATCCGAAGGTCCAGTCACTGGCAATTCTGAAGACCCCATCAGCACCACACCGGAGTTGGTACAGGCAATTGGTTCAAAAGAGGCAGACGACAGGGGCTGCAAAGGTGCCTCACTGATGACCAACGAACCAGCAACTGGCAATAACTGCGTAACATCCTTTGCTGTGGACCTCGGAGGCCTGTCTGCATCCCTGCACCTCTTACACACCCCAGAAGCCAGAAAAGAATCTGAAGACATGTTATAATTAAACCTTTTTCCAAAATAGTGAAAGGCAAAGTTATATCTACACCTAATAGTACGCTGATTAAATCTAGCACAAAACACACAATTAGCAATGTCGTGGTCAGGACCCAGGCAGGGAATACAGTAAGAGTGAAAATCCCTATGAGGTATTTGCTTCCGACAAGAAATACAATTATTAACTTTTTCTGACATCTGACTGGAGCAAGAAAAAGACCTCCCCAACTGGGTACTTATCTGTAAAAAACGAAAATCCTGGGGTTAGATCCAAAAACAAACAGGAACAGGCCGACCAGCATCAGAGAACTGCAAAGGGCACTGTGCGGCAAGAAAGACTGGGGAAATGGCGTCAGCTGAGGTCTTTATACCTTCCAGCGCATTGACGTCAGGATAAATGCGACCTCAGCTGGCGCCCGATCCAGACTTTGGGATTATGGCCGATCGGGGGCTGCTGCTGGCAGGAAGAACCCTACAGTGATGACTGCAACAGTGAACCACGAAGGACATCCTTAATTCCACCTCTGAACAGAAACATGTTAAGATAACAAACAGTAAGACAAGGTTTTGTACTTTTGCAGCTGCTCAGCTTGGTGGATTTTAGGCCTATTCTTGTCAGTCATTTCATCTTTGAGGAGGTCCTGTTTATTATCAGAGAGGTAAAAAGTTCAGCAAGAAAGCGTTGCCTTTACAAATGGACAGTGATGTCCTTTTAGTGTCAAAGGATGTCTGCTAGCATAGATGATTCCTGTTTAGCAGATACTGCTGTACCATTTATCTTTTGTTTAATACAGGTTTGGCTTACTTCTCTGAGCCAGATCTTCTTGTATTTCTGTTTGGACCTCAGAAATCAGCAGATATTATGGTAGCTTGGTTCTTGAAATGTGTTCTATATTTGGGGTCCCCTAAACATCCAGGAGCTCCTGCTTTGAATCTCAGTTTTATAAAAGAACAAAATACCTTTACCTCCTTTTGAGTCCATTAGTTCAGGTAAACTCAGATGCATGTCCTGGACAGCTCTAATTGTAAGTCATCTAGAAACATTTGTGAAATGTATGCATTAATGTGAAAAGAACCATATAAAGTCCTCAACAGTGATATGCTGGGACTTCATCTGGCCAGCCAGACAGTAGGACAATTGGCCAAAATGATAAAATACATCTCCTTTTTGGGGGGTACAAGTAGAGGAGTTGAGGTAGAGGGATAAAAATATTTGTATTTATCTTCCTTATCAGCTCAACCAACAACTAAACAAGTGTGATGCTACACACTGTTGTGTTATACATTAATACAATACATGCATTGGGTGATATTCATAGACATCTTGTGTACTTCACAAGACAGCGTAAGTGATTTTGCATAGTCCACAGTGGGATGGAGGTTCATAAAGTGCTGCTGTGCTTCATATCGGTGGATTGCAGAGGACCAGTCTGTTTGCTGCTTCATGTTTTGGAGCTGCATGTAGATATCTCAGGACGTGGCCTTTGTAAATTAGGATCTTGTGCTTCACAAACCCGTTCTCTACTCAGAACTTACATTGCGATTCATAGATAAACATTCAACACAGTTGCTGAGCACAAAAGTGAAGCAGTGATGCTAACAGATGCATTGAGCTTATAGTTAGTGAGACAATCTGAAAAGGATGAAGTTATTCCGCTTAACTGTATTAGATGGTCGATCCAGGTGAGTGCTGCAGTGCAGTCCTCGTGTGTGTGTGTGTGTGTGTGTGTGTGTGTGTGTGTGTGTGTGTGTGTGTGTGTGTGTGTGTGCACGTGTGTAACTCTGCTTTACTTTGTCCTCTGTCATACAGCAGTTCAGGTAAGTAATTCTATGCAGGATGTATATATGAGTATATGTATGTATCACCATGTGTACCCATTTTTATGTCTGTGTTCGTGATGGCTGCCTGTGTGCCCCACTACTTTCTTTTTCAGGATGGTAGAGCACTCTGTTAAACAATTTATTCAGAAGTTCAGTTGTACAGTTAATTGTCATGTAAAATAGTTATTAATGTGGTTCAGTGGTGTGCAGATTATGTGTGACTATGAATCTCAGTAATTCAAGAAGCACAACTCACATGATCCGAGTAGCATAATTTTTTTACCTTATAATAATTATTAGCATGATTAATTGCACACTACAATTTTTTAAAGTTTTTATAGTGTATGATCTAAAAGTTATTTACCAAAAAGTGTGTTGTCTTTCTGACCATTATGAGACACATGTGTTGTCTTTCTGACCGTTATGAGACACATCCCTTGAGCTAGAGTCAGAAATTCTATACTTCATACACATAAGTGCAATATAGAAGAACCATGAAAGTGGAAAACAGTAAAAAATTATAGTTTTGCACCTATTGTGATAGGCTTACTGTAGAAGTTAAATGTTTCCACATGCCTGGTATAGCATACAACATACAACGACATTCTAGAAATAATTTACCTAATGTCAAATATAGATAACTCCCCTTTCTTTTTAACATGCCTAGGCTTCTAACTCTTTAAGGGAGAGAATTCCAGGTACTGAGGGCAGGAGTACAAAGTTGATAGGGAGCTCAGATGGACTACATGAATATAATATTCCTAGTATGCACTCTGACCCAGAGGAGAACAAGAGACGGATATGATGAGCCGGTGTACACTAGAAACTTTATAAGCAAGTTAGTGCATTCCAGAATTAATAGCTATGATAAGTGAGCATGTATGTTCAAAGGCTGAGGGCAGGAGAATCACTAGCTGCAGTATAAATTAATGCTGCATTTGGAGTTTACATTAAGTCCTTTTTTGCTGAGCTCTGATAAGGTTTGTGTAGGACCTGACAGTAAGTTAAAACTCTGCTGTTAGTGAAAGCTGTAGCTGACCCTCAACGTTCAAGACTAAAAACAAATGCAACAAGTACCTTGTAGAGAGAAAATTCTAAACTATTTACTGTGCTGCTGTACACGTTACAGGTTCAAATCCTTTGCCGGCATGACAGAAGTTTTCCATACAAGCTGTGAGAGGTGTTTATACTTAAATTCAGAGATCATATAATCACAAAGAGCAAATACAATTATATAGGTATTTATGTACTCATGCTATAAAACACAACATATGCAATAACAAATGATTCTAAAGTTACCAGCACCAAATAATCAAACCATACAGTAATTGTCTCATTCCGTACATATTCTTTTTGTTGTTATAGGTGTGCAGTTTACGTACCACTTCCCATTCACAAGTAGATTTATTGTAAAGATGATTATTCTCATGGCAGCTATTTTTTCATGAATGTATTTGTCAATGGAAAATTCCATTATTAGTTATAATTTCTTCACAGGGTAAGTGGACTGGTCTGTTGACCCTTTTCAGCCACGACCCAAGATCAGAAAGCAGAATATACATCAGTCTTTCTAATCAACAATGTTACATGCAGAATAAATTACATAAAAAAATTACAAAACAAAATTCAGAACATAATTGTAGGATTGAATGCAGATAAGGTAGGAAGATTAAAATATCTAGTCAGAATGCATTGCGAGAAAAAGAAAGTACATGCAAACATAAACGCCTGTGTACATGGGAAATATATTGCATATAAGATGCCACATTTAGAGGCTGAGAAAGTTTCTTTAATGTATTCTGTTATTCATGATATGGGATGGTAAATTACCTAACCATTGTCATGGTAGCAGTCATAGGTAGATTCAAGAAAGAAAAGAGGCGTCCGTGATTTTATTATTAATTGTATATTAGACTTGCTTTTATGGAATTGTTTTTAACCACATTTCATGGCTACAGGATTGAATAAAAAAAAATGCAGGTTATTGCATTCTAATTACAGAAAAATAACTCAGTAATTGAGAAATGTGCCTCAAACGAGCATAAGCTAGATATTAAAAATACAACTGGAATGGTGAATGACCTTATAAGAATCTTTTTTGCTAAAACAATTAATGAATGCAGGGAATGCAGTATAAATCTGTTTGCATTTTTGTGACAAACAAAAATATATGTATCTATTTATTTAGTTTATGTTTGCTTACGAGAGTAGGGAGCTGATCGCAACTGACTCATTTCAAGCACAGCACAGGTTGCATGCAGACACCAGTGAGTACAAGCTTAATTGTGGAAATATTTGAGATTACTGAAAAGGAGGCATTATTTATACAAGAAACGGTAGCAACAGCAGTGAGATGACAAAAAGTAAATGTATTTATTTGTTTGTTTGTTTTACTTTTGTTTACTGGGATAGTCTGACTGGGCAACAACCCATTTTCAGTGGAGGCCCAGAGAGAAAAACTCCAGAGAAAAACTTCCAGGAAAATTTCATTGAAAATTGCAGTATTTTACAGAGAAAATTACAGTATTTTTTTTTTTTTTAATTTTAACAAATTTTAAAATTATGTTCACAATACAAAGGTACACCTTTCTAAATTCTCAGTAAGTTACAGAGAATAGATTGATTACAGAGTATTACATGTGGAACGTAAACATTGTGTAAGCGTAGCATCTTTAAATACAAACGTATAATAAGTCCATGTACAAATTTACAGATTTAGAGGCATATGATGATCAAGTTTGTGTGGCTGTTGCAAAGTGAAGGGTTTGCTAGGAGACAGAAAGCTAAGTGTTAATTGTGGTTAGGTGACATGGCCTGAATTAATGCTCTTGTGTTAACCATTTTAACCATGTCTATCCATGTAAGCCTTGAACCAGGGTCTGCATTTGGTTGCCTCTCAGCTGTCCAGAATTTCACAGAAAGTCCAGATATTTACCTCATATTTTGGTCTGTTCCTCTTACAATGTGTGTTTTTGGCAAGTCATGAAGTCAGAAGTCACTAAATAGTGACAAGGAGTTAGAGTTTCAGACTTCACCTCCTTCATAAAATGCATGCCAATGTAACACTTTTTATTCTAGCAAATTTCTAAGTCTGTAAGAGCAAAATTTAAAATCTGTCCCTAATATTGAGCCTTTATCTCTCCGTTATTTTTACCTGTGTCGAAAATTCATGTGCTAAAAGGGTGATAAGTAGTTGTAAGAAAATAAGACTTATAGGTAGATTTGGAGGACTTGGAAGAGTTCAGGTAACTGCAGAGCAAAGATATAGTTGCGACCATGTAGCTTATTTCTGAAACTTTGTAGTGCTGGACCGGACTGAGAGTGCTTTGGGAGACTGTAGGAGGTGGAAGTTGGATAAAGTTTAGTGGATGGAGTTGAGAGTAGCCTGATGTGGTAGTTTGAATATGAGGGCAGCCAAGAGGAAGGTCAGTTGTGTGTCATTGGTAACCATTTGGCTTTGAGTTACAACAAGGTTCATTCTTGGAGTTGGTTATAAAGCAGCACATTTTGTTGCAGAGGGTTTGAAGGTGTGTAGTATTTCATTTAGAAGCAGCAGCTGTGAAATGAAAGCTGTATTCTTGTTGGGCAAGTAGAACACTCTTATCTATGACAGCTCTGGCAGGTGGGGAGAGGAAGTGAGAGATTTTGCCGCCCCAACATATCAAAGTGTTAATTTTGTATATAGTTTTTTAACATGAAGATGGGTATTTAAAGTTTGGATGACAAAATATTTGGAAGGATGATATGGTTTTAGTTGGAAGATTGTCTTGGTCTCTGATGTCTAAGCATGGCTTTAGTTTTGTTAGGGTTAATTGTCATTTTTATGAGGTTAGTCAGGTAGTGAGTTGAGGTGTGGAAGGTCCATGGTTAATTTGTTTATAAAGCTAGAGAATAGTAGGGGGTGATAAGGTGAAGCCTATTGGGACTCCATTTAGGCTAGTAGCATCTGAGAACATATCATTACCAATTTTTACTCTAAAGAAGCTCAAAGATAGGTAGCCATTGAACCTTACTAACGCTTTAGGGATGTTCTTCTTTTGAATCATGTAGGAGAGAAGGCCGGGGTGGTTGACAAGGTGAAAGGCCCTACTAGCATTACAGAAGAGAGCCCCACTGAGGTTGTATTGGTGCCTGTTCTGTATTTCATCAGTCAAGGACCATATATAGTAGTCAGTATGCTTCACATGTTTCTTTGGAACAAGAAGGTGATGCGGTTCCAAGGGAGATTAGCATTTGCCTACTTCTGGACAACAGGATGCTAAACCTGACATCTTGAAAGTTTTGTCTTCATAAAAGTCACTTATATGTACAGAAGTTAAACATTATCACAACCTTTGTTTTTTTATAAGCTTTTTCCCACTGCACTTGTCAACCATCAAGCCTTCCCTTATCAGCTTTGCATATGACTTACTTGCCCCTGGGTATTCTGCTGTGGGAGCAAGTGCTTGCTGGGTGAGGCTATCATGCCAGCAGCCGTACAGGTGTTTAAGTCTCGTTGGCATACCAGCAGTGAGAGTGTATTTATTTAGGTATTTGCCCTCCCAGGGCAGGGAGACAGATGATCAAAATCATCATGTATTCATGCACTGTAGGTGAGTGATATTGACAAAGTGTCTTAGTGGCCAAGTGCCCAGCCTTAGAGCTGTTCCTTGAAATGCTCTACTTCCTGAGAGGGATTGTGGTATTGTATGGCCCTGGGCATGTCTGTTCTCCCGTGCCTGGTCTGTCAAGTGCCCAAGCTGTTAATTCATCTTGATTCTGTTGAGCTGCAGTCAAGGCTTTATCACTGTACACCAAAACTCTGGGGGTGACAAGAACTTAACACATACTTCAGTACTGTGTCCTTGAAGCAATATATTAAATTGGAGATTACACCATTTTGGGATTACTAGTAAACTGTCTCAACTGGATTTTGTGGTTTTATTTTTCATGTACTACATTTGTTTTTACAGTGGTCTCAAATTATCTTTGTCTTACATCAGATTATATGAATATGTCTAAAATCAAACATTATATATTTGTGGATGGCTTATCTGCATTTTGGTGGCCAAGGTTTCTTGTCAGACATTTTGCTTTTATGTTAATCCAAACAAGTACATAGTGACGCTTCATTTGAAATTAAGCATGTTGTGATTGCTATTCCCTGTCTGACAATAATTTGTTTACTGTAAATCTGCTGACAGCTACTTCTGTATTGCATGGAACCAAATATCTGCACACATAGCCGGCCTTAGGCATAGTCCAACTAGGCAGCTGCCTAGGGCGCCGCTGTAGCAGGGGCGCTTTTCCAGTAATCTGGTTAGTATAGGTATACCAGGATAGGGGCACTGAGTGGTGTTGTGGGGGTGCTGTGGGGGCCATTTGCCTAGGGCACCAGTTGACCAACGGTCGGCCCACTTAAAACATTGACAAAAGGCAGTTTTAAGAGACTGAAAGGAAATGGATCACCACAACACAGCAGAAATGGAAAGGTCCTTAGTACAGTTATATTATTTAGGCCAGGTCTCCCTCCTCTAGGTGAGGTTGGGGGCAAAAAGGGTATATATAGATAGTCATCTAAAATTCAATAGTGATTGAATAAGGACTGCTGCTGGGGGGGGTGGGGTCCCAGTCAAGAGATGGGAAGTTATGTGTAGTCTGTGCAAAGAGTTAGTGAGGTTATACTTGGAATACAGAATACGCTCTTGAATACCCCATTTCTGTTATGACATTACCGCAGATGATGATGCACAATGAAGAGCAACAAAAATAATTTATCTGCTACTTCCCTACATTCAGAACATCAAGCAGTTCTTAGTCTTTGTTTGGTCAAGTAGAGCTCGCCGGTGTTGAACTCCCTGATAGTTTTCCATAGGAAATCATCGCCAATGCAGCTAAGTGTGAGCTGGCAGTAAATCATTTGTTTTCTTTGTGTTGGTATGACCCTGAAATTGGTATATTTAATTTTATGAGATTGCAGGGATTGATTCATACATGGGGGTGCAAGGAGGCTTGTCCCCCTTGCAAAAATTCCTAGTAAATAAAAATCACCCAAAAACTTATGGATTCATAGTTAAGTAGTAGGGTACCTGCCCTTGAGGGACATTTTAAGCCTAGTCAGTTTCCCTTTTTGTGCTCAGATTCTCACCTATCCCATTCAGTTAGGGATTGGCCTTACCCATCCCACTTTCCCCAAGAAAGAAACAATTTTTTTTTTTTAGGGGATAAACCTCTCATTTATACTCATGGGGAAGACCCCTACACCCCAACTTCTATATACCAACTCCACAGTTGTGCAACAGTGGCAAATGTACAACCTGGTGGTCAGTGAAATGTGTTTTCAGCGATTTTTTAATTCAGGCACAGAGCATTCACAGATCAACTGGCTCCTTAGTTTCTAACCTAGGCAAGGTGTCCATGCTGGTGTGCTTCCTGAGCCACGCCTTCATCCCTAACCTGTAGAGGCAAAGAGGCCATGTTTGTATCAGAGCTTCTAGAAGTGGGGCAATCCAGAGAGAGATATTTGCAACACTTGTAAGGTGACATTGAATCTCATATTCTGGAAGTTTTTTTGTTTTTTTATCAGTAGTGATGTTTAGTGAACCATGTCTAGTCTTCCAAAAGGAATAGATGATTCTTAGGATCAAGCCACGTTTTCTTCTAAACCAAGTTTCTAATTTGTATTCACATCAATCCAGTCATTTCCCTGTTGTCTTTGCTGAGGTAGAAACAAGAGAAGTGAGTATCTTTCATCATTACATTGGTTTTACATTATATATCCTCTGTACATGGCAACCTAAAAAAACTCAGTCTGTAGAAAATGTTATGTTATTATTATGCTACCATGTAAAGGATATGCTTATACTGACTCTACTTCCACACATCTCTACATTATATTTTATAAGTTGTAACCTTTAGTTCATTACTTTCCCATGTTTGTGTACTTTTTTCTTTCAGCCATGTTTTTCTCCACTGGATGTATGTTTTTTGTTTTTTTACATGTAGGACAGATCGTGTATATTAACCCATTTCCATGGCACTCATTTCTTTGTTAAATTATATTGCGGCTCAGTAATGGTGGAAAATTTTGAAATAAATCCTGAAAAATAATTTATTTCTGAAAAAAAGTCTTTGGGGGTTTGTGGCAGTGATGCTGCTTATGGTACAGCCTCAACATTCTTTAGACACATTTGTTTAAAAATACAGCTGCAGAGCATTTCAGGTTTGATTTGTTAAATAAACACATTACTATTTTCAGTGTCAAACCACATTTGTTAAATCTTTTAAACAATAAAATGAAACTGAAGTCATGTTCAGTGTGTGTGTGTGTAACACACACACACACACACACACACACACACACACACACACACACACACACACACACACACTATTATGTCTTCTTCTTTTGGCTGCTCCTGTTAGGTATTGCCACAGTGGATCATCTGTTTCCATTTCTTTCTGTCCCCTGCATCTTGCTGTGTCACACCAACCACCTGCGTTTCCTCTCTCACCGCATCCATAAACCTTATCTTAGGCCTTCCTCTTTTCCTCTTACTTGGAAGCTCCATCCTAAGCATCCTTCTCCCGATATACCCAGCATCCCTCCTCAGCATATGTCCAAACCATTGCAATCTTACCTCTCTGGCTTTGTCTCCAAACCGTCCAACCTGAGCTGACCCTGTAAGGTACTCATTTCTAATCCTATCCATCCTCGTCACACCCAATGCAAATCTTAACATTTTTAACACTGCCACCTCCAGGTATGGCTCCTGCATTTTTGTCAATGCCACTGTCTCCAACCCATATAACATAGTTGGTCTCACTACCCTCTTGTAGACCTTCCCTTTCACTCTTACTAGTACCCGTCTGTCACAAATCACTCCTGACACTCTTCTCCAGCCACTCCACCCTGCCTGTACTCTCCTCTTCATCTCTCTTCCACACTCACCATTACTCTGAAATGTTGATCCCAAGTATTTAAACTCATCTGCCTTCGCCAGCTCTACTCCCTGCATCCTCACTATTCCTCTGTCCTCTATCTCATTCACACACACATACTCTGTCTTAGTCCTGCTGATCTTCATTCCTCTCCTCTCTAGAGCATATCTGCACCTCTCCAGCATCTCCTCAACCTGTTCCCTAATCTTACTACAAATCACAGTGTCATCCGCAAACATCATAGTCCACAGGGACTCCTGTCTGTTGTTCTCTGTCAAACTGTCCATCACCACTGCAAATAAGAAAGGGTTCAAAGTTGATCCTTGATGTAATCCCACCTCCACCTTAAACACATCCATTATTCCTACAGCAGATCTCACCACTTTTACACTGCCCTCGTACATATCCTGTACCACTCTTGCATACTTCTCTGCCACTCCCGACTTCCTCATACAATATCACAACTCCTCTCTAGGCACTCTGTCATATGCTTTCTCTAAGTCCACAAAGACACAGTGCAACTCCTTCTGACCTTTTCTATATTTCTTCATCAACACTCGTAGAGCAAACGTCGCATCAGTAGTGCTCTTTCCTGGCATGAAACTACTGCTGATCACTAATCATCACCTCCCTTCTTAACCTAGCTTCCACTACTCTGATCAGTTTTATTCCTCTGTAGTTACTACAGCTCTGCACATCACCTTTATTCTTAAAAAATGATATCAATACACTTCTTCTCCACTCATCAGGCATCCTTTCACTTTCCAAGATTTTGTTAAACAATCTGGTTAAAAACTCCACTGCCATCTCTCCTAAACACATCCATGCTTCCACAGGTATGTTATGTCATCTGGACCAACAGCCTTTCCATTCTTCATCTTTTTCTTAGCTGCCCTTACTTCCTTCTTGCTACTCCATTGCAGTTCCTGATTCACTATCCCCACATTATCTGTCTTTCTCTCTCTGCCATTCTCTTCATTCATCAGCTGCTCAAAGTACTCTTGCCATCTGCTCAACACACTGATGTTCTTCGTGTTTCAATGTTGCAGTCATCACATGTGGGTTATCCATGCTGTTGTAGCCCTTGGCCAGCCCGAATATCAGAGTCAGTGTTTTTGTGCGCCAGCTGCTGTCGCCTGTAGTCTGACGTCAGGTCGTTAGTACTATAAAGCAAGGCAGCCGACGTCATTACATCAGTCTTTCTTGCCGTGGAGCCCGTAGCAGAAGCAGTTTGCACGAGTGCCGGTCGGTCACTACCAGAAGTTGAATTTCAGCAGAAAACGTCTAATGCTAAGTACCCCGGTGGGGACCCTTTTTTCTTGCTCTAACCGATGTCCGAAAAAGTTAATAATTGTCTCGGCTGTGGAAAGCAGATCCCACACCGAGACTTTCATTCTTACTGCTTCACTTGTTTAGGCCCAGACCACGACGTCCCTTGTTGCCAGTTCTGTGCCCTCTTTAATGCGAGACCCATTTTCCGTAGAGCTCTTTTCGTAGACAGTTATTTTCGTTTTCCGTCTTTGAATTCCTGTATGGCATCCATCAGCCAAATAATCTGCCGATATTCCGAAAAAACGTAAAGATAGAGAAAAGCCACACAAGGCTAAGCCTTTTGATGATGCTACCGCTAAGCAAGTCGTCAGTTCTCTAATTCAGTGAGGAACTTTCGCAGCCCCTGATGCCCAACTCGCATTCTGTGCAGGCCACTGCCGAGACCCTTTCGGAGTCCGGTATGTCACAGAAATCCACTTCATCTTCCGAGCCCTTGGCTGTCTCTGCCTCGTTTGGGTCAGGAACCGCGATGCAGGTACCGGCTTCTGAGGAAGCCGTTCGCACTACCGAGTCTAGACAAAAACTGACATCTTCTCTTCCGACTACCGTTTCTCAAAGACGGACGGATTGTCTCAGGCCTCGAATTCAGGCCACTCCTAGGAAATCTGCTTCAAGCCACCATCTTGCTACTGCTCCCCCACCCCAAACTCAAATGCTTAAAATGGCGGAGGATCTCATCTCTCTTATCCAAGGTACTCAAGCCCCCACCCCAAAAAGAAAAAGGCCTCCTTCTCCAGAAATTGACAGACCAAGAGTCTGAGGAATCTGATTATTCTGCCTTTGAAGAGGAACAACAGCCCTTAACTGTTTATGAGGATTCAAATCCAGAGGAATCCATCCCCTCTGCCTCCCCTCCAGAGGACCTTTCTTTCGGGGAAATTCTCCACTCTCTCAGGGAGCATTTTCAATGGGAATCTCAGGACTACCCACAGTCAAAGAAATGACTTAGAGAGTTTCTGGACCTGCCCCAGCACAGACCCCTGGTCATCCCTCCTGTTCTAGAAGTAGTGGATTATGTTTTCCTTGAATCCAGCTTAGCCTCTGATGCCCTGACTCCTGCTCCAGCTAAACCTGACAGGTACTACAGAGTACCAGATTCTCACAAATACCTGTACAGGAACCCTGCTGCAGACCCAGAGGTCATTACACAGGGACCCGAAGGAGCTAAGACTAGTTCTGCCAAGAATCCTCTTCCGTCTGACAAAGACTCCAGAGCTCTGGACAGATGGGGTAAGAAAGTATACATCTCTGCAGCCTTAGCTATCAGAGCACTCAGTTGTCAGTTCCTTATGTTAAAATATCAACAACACACTTTGGAACAAATAAAGCAGAAGATTGTTACCTCTCCTGATGGTGCCAACTCAAAAGAGCTGGCAGAATTACTACACCCTGCTTGTCAAGTGGCCAAACACTCATTACAATGTGGATAAGACTCCATAGAAGCATCTAGCAGGGCAGCAGTGAAAGCATCTGTTAGGAAACATGCATGGCTAAAGGAACAACCTCTCCCTGATTATGTCAGGTCTAAACTTATTGATACACCCCTAGATAAGGAGTGCCTGTTTGTGGAAAAAGCAGAAGAGGTGCTTAACAAGATGGAAGACAAAGCAAAATCCATGCAAACAGTAAAAGATGTCTTTCAAGTTCAACTGCCCAGATTCAGCAGAAACTTCCCCTCTAAGCACTGGGCCTTCCCTGCACCCAGCAGACAGGGTCAAAGTAAGCCCTGCAGGAACAGGACATCTAGGCCCCTATCCCAGGTCCAATGGACCACTTCCGCCTAAGGCAGGGAGTTCTAAGCCAAGCTTCTATGGTAAACACTCACAATGACGCTCCCCCCCCCCCTCTGCCCTCCTTTCACTCATCTAAAACTAGGAGAAAGGCTCACCCTCTTCAAGGACAATTGGGTCTCTATAACCAAGGACCAATGGGTATTAAAAATAATTGCTCAGGGATACAGATTCTCCTTCAATGAACTCCCAGTTCCAAGAAGGTACCCAGACCTCCCCCCAAACCAGTGGGCTGAGGCATTAAAACAGGTAAAAACACTAATATCCCAGGTGGCAGTAGAACCTGTCCCTCCAGATCAAACAGGAAAAGGTTTTTACTCCAGACTATTTCTTGTTCCCAGAAAAGAGGGCACTCGGTGCCTCATCCTGGATCTATCCAAACTGAACACCTCCTTGGTGGTCCCCAGATTCAAAATGCTAACCTTGCAGCAGCTCCTGCCTATGCTCACACAAAATGCTTGGCTGGTGACACTAGACCTAAAAGATGCCTACTTTCACATCCCCGTCCGGGAATCGTGCAGAAAATTCCTGCGCTTCAGAGCAGGCTGTCAGCACTTTCAGTTCTCTGCACTGCCCTTTGGCTTATCTACTGCTCCCAGAGTATTCACCAAATGCTTGCCCTGGCTGGAGCATTCTGTAGACAGAGAAAGATACAGATTTACCCTTACCTGGATGACTGCCTCATTCAGGCAAACAGCAAAGAAAAGTTGCTCCAGGATCTTCTCTTTGTCAAAAAACTCCTAACTTCCTAGGGTTCACCATCAACAAGAAAAAAATCAAAGCAAAACCCCATCAGGAAAATTGTTTTCCGGGGAGCTATGCTAGACACAGAAACCCTAATGGCCTTCCTATCTCTAGAAAAAGCAGAGCTTCCTGCCTCTCTACTTCACCCAGCTGGTTTCCAGAAGTCACCTTACTGCGAGGAAGGTCCTGTAAGCCCTGGGATACATGGCATCTTGCATCCTTCTCATCCCTCTTGGCAGCCTTCACATGAGAAAGCTTCAGTGATACTTAAAGAACTTTTGGTGTTAGCACTCTCAGTCCCTAGAGACCACTCTCCCTCTGATTCCTTGCATAAGGTACGAATTTCTTTGGTGAGCAGAGGCATGTGCCATGAACAAGGGTCTTCCCTTCATCCACCACTCTTTTGGCCAGACCATCATGACCAACACCTCAGACATAGCTTGGGGCAGTCACCTAGCAGGCAGGTGTACCCAAGGGCTTTGGATTGCCCAGCAACTTCACTTGCACATCAACCAGAAAGAAATGATGGCAGTGCAAAATGCTCTAACTTCCTTCCAACCCCATCTCAGGCCAGGGGTCCTCCTTATAAAAACAGACAACACCACAGTAATGTGGTACATCAACAAGCAGGGGGGCACCCAATCTTACCCT
Source organism: Protopterus annectens (assembly GCF_019279795.1). Taxonomy (NCBI): domain Eukaryota; kingdom Metazoa; phylum Chordata; order Ceratodontiformes; family Protopteridae; genus Protopterus; species Protopterus annectens. Next base: position 663,159,680 of record NC_056733.1, on the reverse strand, counting down.
CTGTGGAGGTTATCCGTGAGTCTGTGGCTTACAGCCACCTTCATGGGGCTATACCGGATTTCCCAATACTTACCTGTTATCAGCAACACACTGGCAGACCACCTAAGCAGAAACTTACTGGACCCCCCCCCCCCCACACGAATGGCAGCTCCACAGAGAAAGCTTTCTGCAAATCACCCAGGAGTGGGGTACCCCAGAGGTGGACCTCTTTGCCTCACACTTCAACCACCAGCTGCACAAATTTTGTACCAGGGAGTATCACCTCAGAGCATGGAAGGTGAATGCCTTGACCTTCCCCTGGAGCTCTCTCTTTGTGTACACATACCCTCCTCTGCCCCTTATTTCCAAGGTTCTGATCAATATAAGAGAGGAGAGACCAAAGGCCATCCTCGTCGCTCCAGATTGGCCCAGACAACATTGGCACCCCTTACTACGCAGTCCAAATTTACAGCCCCCAAAGCTGCTTCCCCTAAGGTCAGACCACCTGACCCAGGAGAGGGGGAAAGTACTGCACCCAGACCTACAGACTCTCAAACTTTCAGCATAGCTCATACACTAAAAACTAGCAAGAAGTCACTGTTAAGCAAACAGCTCCTGGACATCATCACAGAGGCCAGAAGGCCCAGCACAAAAAAACCTTATGCAGGAAAATGGAAAAGATTCTGCTCCTGGAAACAATCAAAAGGAGGCAGTACCTCCCAACCTTCCATCCTTCTCATCGTGGATTACTTAGCAGAGTTGCTCAATAGTGGCCTCTCTTTCTCCTCTATTAAAATCCATGCCTCGGCCATCTCTGCCCATTTATGATTCAGACCCACCCCTCTTCTCTCACCCTTTGATTAAGCAATTCCTCAGAGGAGCTTCTAATATCAGGCCTCCCAGAAGACCTCCTACTCCTCCCTGGGACCTGAATTATGTGTTAGAGAAACTAACCTTACCTCCTTTCGAACCTGCAACTTCAACAGAATTGAAATACCTCTCCTGGTTGACTGCCTTCCTACTAGCTATCACCTCAGCCAGAAAGATCTCAGAACTTCCAGCTCTCATGGCTGTCAAGCCCTTCATAATTTTCCATGCAGACAGAGTCTCCCTGAGGACTAATCCCTCCTTTATGCCCAAGGTGGTATCTGATGTGACCCTTAACCAGGCCATACACCTTCCCACCTTCTTTCCCAACCCTCAAAAGAAGGGGGAAAGAATTCTGCACTCACTAGACGTGCACAGACAACTCAGATACTATCTGGACCGCACTAAACCATTCAGAAAAACAGACCAGCTTCTTGTAAGCTTTGCCCCAGGGGCAGAGGGGAAGCCCATCTCCAAGCAAACCATTTCCAGATGGATCTCGCACTGTATCAATTTTTGCTACAGACTACATGGGAAACCCATCCCTGAGTCGATCCGTACCCACTCCACTAACACAACCTCCACTTCCACTGCCTTCCTCAGAGGAGTACCTACCAGGGACATATTGGAAGCGGCCACCTGGGCCTCTCTCCATACCTTTACAAAGCATTACCACCTACCTCTCTTTTCTAAGTTTAGGGCAGGGTTTGCCTCTGCAATTCTGCAGGGCCTCCTGACCCATACCTAGGACTCTACCTATCCTTCCACCCTTTACCTCAGCTTTGGGAATCCTCCCACAGGTGATGACTGCAACAGTGAAACACGAAGAACATTGTACACTTGTGTACACTTACCATAAATGTAGATGTTCAAGTGTATTCACTGTTTCAGTCTTGGTTTCCCCTCCCTCCATCCCCCTTTTCACTTCGCCTAGGGGGACACATGCTTCCCAAGGTGGCTGTTAGCCACCAGAACCACTTATCTCTTTTCCCTTGTGCTTCTGACTGGTTAGGGCAAGAAAAACTGATGTAATGACATCGGCTGACTTGCTTTATAGTACTCAAAATGAAAAACAGAGCTAAGAACAAACGGACACCACTGAACTTTAAAAACAATAAAAAGTGATAATACATAGTAACACTGACAACTCAATAGGATTAAGCACTTTTCGTCTAGTTAATAACCAGACTTCTTCAGAAGGTCACTAACATTGTTTTGACTTTCAATAAAAGAATCAAATATATCCAAAAACTCATTAAGACTAGGCGTCATGCAAGTATCATGATCATTATTTTGGTTGAGATTTTGAAAATGTTCAGGAGGTGCAGTAAATGTAGAACATATGTGCTCATAAGTTTTCTTCAATTCTACCTTGTCAGCTGCCAAGCTGTAGTTCAAAGAACCAGAGCTCATATTGCCCACACATCTTGATTCTTCTACTAAAACACCCCGATCCTTCCGTTAACATGTAACTATTGCAAATTCATGGATACTGGCCATAATTTTAACATCAGGAATAAACGTTACACTACAACATCTGATAGGTTCAATTGTAACTCTGCCTTTGTAGTCTATTTAGCTCAATGCCAATTATGCACTGCCTTTTATGTCGGGAAGATCGACCATAAACTGAGGGAGCAGGTATATGGGCATATATACAACATCAGGAAGGAGAAAACCGAAAATGCATTAGCTAACCATATCCAGCTGAATCCCACTCATAGTTTTAAATTTGGGGTCATTGACTGCATTACAAAAGACATAAGGGGTGGACCAAGGTCTTTACGATTAGAGACTGTGGCAAATTTGGTTGGATGCCTGCTACTACCCAGGTCTTAATGAAATATGTTCCATGCAGTGCCTTTTAAGACTTAAGAATCTAACTAGATAATAACAAGGTAGGCTCTTGTATACAGTAGCCATTGTATTAGTCTATACCACTAAGTAAATATAGGTAGTATGACTGTTATAGGTTTTGGGTTGGATTTAAGTAATAGAGGTAGTTCATGGCTTTAGTCGTTACTTTTATGTGAAGCTACTATATCTAGTCCTGGAGATAATACATTTCTCATCATTAAAAACTCATCAAACTGTATAAAAATAGTTCTACTTTTTATATATTTGTAAATCTTTTATACAGCATTGGTAGTTATCAGTTGTTTTGGGAGAGTGAAGTATACACAAAAACACGTGTGTCTGTGTGTACATATATATATATATATATATATATATATATATATATATATATATGATTTTTTTTCCTTTTTCATTGTCTCCATTGTTCCACTGGTTCTTATTTATTCTGGAACCTATTCTGGCATTTATGCTTACGATTTGAAATTTGGATGCATGTATTGTAAAAATTGGTAGAAGTTAGAAAGGAGGGCAATATTGTGGTTATTTGATGCACTAACATTTTGTAACCTCTTTGGTACCAGTTAGTAATTGTAATAGGGTGGGGAGAGTATTTATTTAGAACCTGACTCATTCACTGCTATCTGAAGAAGTCTAGTTATTAACTAGACGAAAAGTGCTTAATCCTGTTGAGTTGTCAGTGTTACTACGTTTTATCACTTTTTATTGTTTTTAATTACAGTTCAGTGGTGTCCGTTTGTTCTTGGCTCTGTTTTTCATTTTGTGTTCATTAGTTGGTTGTGCCGTTTTTATTTTCCATTGCTTTATAGTACTGACGACCTGACGTCAGACTACAGGCGACAGCAGCTGGTGCATAAAAACATTGACTCTGGTTTTCAGGCTGGCCGAGGGCTACCACAGCAGGGATAACCCACAGGTGATGACTGCAACAGTGAATACACTCAAACATCTACATTTATGGTAAGTGTGCACAACTGTAATTTCTTGCTTGTGAGTACATTTCTCTCCTTATCCTTTTTCACCCTAACCTGCTGCATATCTTTCCCAGCTCGGACCCTCTGTCTAGCCAATCGGTACAGATCCTTTTCTCCCTCATTAGTGTCCAGCCTTTCATACAACTCACCATACACCTTATCCTTAGCCTTCGCCACATCTCTGTTCACTGTATGCCTCATCTCCTTGTACTCCTGTCTACTTTCTTCATCTCTGACAATCCCACATCTTCTTCGCCAGCCTCTTCTTTTGTATACTCTCCTGTACTTCCTCATTCCACCACCAGGTCTTCTTGTCCTCCTTCCTCTCTCCAGATGTCACACCAAGCACCTTTCTAGCTGTCTCCCTTACCACCTGTGCTGTGGCTGCCCAGCTAACGGGCAACTCTTCACTGCCATCCAGTGCCTGTCTTAACTCTTCCCTGAACTCCATCTTACAGTCATCCGTTTTCAACTTCCACCATTTGATCCTTGGCACTGCCCTCACTCTCACCTTGATCGCCAGCGTCATCCCACAACCCACCATCCTATGCTGCCTAACTACACTTTCCCCTGTCACCACTTTGCAGTTTCCAATCTCCTTCAGACTGACCCTCCTGTATAGACTATAATCCACCTGTGTGCATCTTCCTCCACTTTTGTATGTCACCCTATGCTCCTTCCTCTTATTAAAATATGTATTCACCACAGCCATGTTCATCCTTTTCGCAAAATCCACCGTCTGACCTTCTGCAGTCCTCTCCTTAATGCCATATCTACCCATAACCTCCTCATCCCCTCTGCTAACTTCACCAACATGCCCATTGAAATCCACTCCAGTCACCACTCTCTTACCCTTGGGTACACTCTCCACCAGTTCATCCAACTCTCTCCAAAATTTTCTTTCTCATCTATCGCATACCCATCTTGCAGACCATATACACTAACAACATTCATTATCACACCATCAATTTCCAGCGGTACACTCTCCACCAGTTCATCCAACTCTGTCCAAAATTTCTTTCTCATCTATCGCATACCCATCTTGCAGACCATATGCACTAACAACATTCATCATCACACCATCAATTTCCAGCTTTACAAATATTACTCTATCTGACACTCTTTTCACCTACAAAACACTTTTGACATACTGTTTCTTCAGGATAACCCCTACCCCATTTCTCCTCCCATCCACACCATGGTAGAACAATTTGAACCCACCTCCGATACACCTGGTCTTACTTCCCTTTCATCTGGTCTCTTGCACACACACACACACACACACACACACACACACACACACACACACACACACACACACTTTATCAACCTTCCTTCTCGCCATCACATCAGCTAGCTCTCCCTTTACCAGTCATACTGCCAACAATCAAAGTTCCTACCCTCACTTCCACACTCCTAACCTTCCTCCTGTCCTCCTGCCTCTGGACATGCCTTCCCCCTCTTCTTCTCCTTCTCTTTTGGCCAACAGTAGCCCAATTTCCACCAGCACCCTGTTGGCTAAGAGTACTGATGGCAGTTGTTGTTAATCCAGGCCTCGACCAATCTTGTATGGAAATCTGTATTGTTGTCTGCATATTTGATTTGTCAAAAATTTTACACCGGATACCCTTCCTGATGTAACCCTCCCCATTTACCCAGTTTTGGGACCAGCATGAAGAAATACACTGGCTTGTGCATCCCCAGTGGCTGGGTTACAGTATTATGTATATACAGTATTATGTTTGTTCTGAAATTCTTAGTGGCTGCTGTGCCTTATAAATACCTGCTATATTGTATTTTAAATTTCTGGGCTGTATAGTTTACCCCAAAGACTAATGCCTTGTATCTTCTGAGGCATAGGTGAGTAGAGAGTGTTGTTACATTTTTACTGCTATGTTAGATTTTAATTTGGAGACATTGGACCCAGTTTACTAAATACAACTGCACCATTCATTTCTATGAATATGTCATCAAATATAGTTGTAAAGTATCTCTGTCTTGATAATGCAGTATTAGTCTGCATCATATAGGTGCTTCTGTCTCCTTTTTTCATGGGGGATATTGTTTTTTAGTGGTGTAACTGCAGCTGTCATCATTACAGCTGGAACTGTTATTCTGAGAGTGATATTGCTTCAACCATTGTCTTGCGTTCTTGTTCTGATTTCGGTTTGATGTGCACTGGATTTCTTTCTGGTTTTCTTTCTGGCTAACTTACTTGACTTGTTTGACAGTTTTATTGCTGTGTAGTTTAACCCCTCAACAGTGCTGGCTTCTCAGAGGTTGTATGTCATTCAGTTGTTTAAAATCTAGTGGAACCTTGAGCTGTTGCTACACCTTCCAGAAGTTTGGTCTGAATCACTTGTAGGCCGTAATGTAGCCTCTCCCAGCTTCCACTGACCTTGGCTGTTGCACAGCTGGGTGCTTGATGTTCATCGTGTTTCACTGTTGCAGTCATTACAATTGGGTTATCCTGCTGGCAGGCAACCCGCAGTCGGCCCGAGTTCCAAAGTCTTGGTCCGGCGTCGGTTGCTGTCGCCTCTTCCCTGACGTCAGTGCGCCAGGGGTATAAAAGTAGCAACCAACACCATTTTCTTCAGTCTTTCTTGCCGTGCGGTGCCCGAAGCATAAGCAGTTCACAAGTGCCGGTCGGCTGACTCCTGAGATTTTCAAAATTGAGTTTCAGAACCGAAGTCTTCAATAAAGCTAAGTATCACGTTGGGGAAACTTTTTCTTGCTCCAGACCTATGTCAGTAAAAGTTAATAATTGTATTTCTTGTGGGAAGCAAATGCCTCATAAGTACTTTCACTCTTACTGTATTCCTTGCCTAGGCCCTGACCACGACTTTACTAGTTGTTGGTTTTGTGCTAGATTCAACAAATGCACTATTAAACGTCGGTTTGATTTTGCTTTACATTATTTTGGCCAAAGGTTTAATTATATAATTTCGTCGGAACAACGGACGACCGGAATTTATAAAAAACGCAAAGAAAAAGACAGGCATCCGAGGTCCAAAACCGATGATGAAGTCTCTTCTAGGCCAGTCGCCGGTTCTCAGTGAGGCGCTTTCGCAGCCCCTGACACCTGCTACCTCAGAGCTACAGGCTTTAACTGACAGCTACGTGGAGACACTGAGGCTTGTGGAAACTCAAGGTATTGGGCCTATGGAAACTATACCCTCAGATGGGTCTGGAGCCGCTGAGCAGGCATCGGCTTCTGAGGGTGTTTTCAGACCTTCACAGCTTACAATTAAGGCTACTACAGCAGCAAAGGCAAAGTCAAAAACACCATTAAAGACAAGGAAACAAGTGCATCATTCTCCAGAACAGTCATCCATGCCAAAGAAACAGATGCTTAAAATGGCCGAAGACCTTATTACTTTAATCAGGGGTTCCCATCCCCCTCCTGACAAAAGGCCTAGGCAAGACACTGATTATGATTTCTCTGATCAGGTTTCCATTTCCTCTGATTCCTCTTCTGATCAGGGATATTCTCTCCCTCCCTATGAGGACTCTGATGCAGAAGAATCCATTCCTTCAGCCTCATCGCCAGAGGATTATTCTTTTGGGGAAACCCTGCATACCATGAGGGAGCATTTCTATTGGGAGAGCCAGGATTATTCAGAATCCAAGAAAAGGCTCAGAGATTTTCTTTTATTGCCTCAACACAGGCCCCTGGCTAACCCCCCTGTGCTTGATATTGTAGATGATGTTTTTTCTGAATCCATTCTGTCTCCTGATTCTTTACCCCCTGCACCAGTCAAGCCAGACAGGTAGTACAGGGTCCCTGACTCTCATAAATTTCTTTACAAAAACCCCGCTGCAGACCCAGAAACAATTTCTCAGGGTCTGGACAGATGGGGGGAAAAGTTTACACTTCTGCTACATTAGCTGTAAGAGCTTTAAACTGGCAGTTTCACATGCTTAAATATCAACAGTACCTCATGTCCTTGTTAAAGCAGAAAAAGGTTTCAAATACAGAAAGTCCTGACAGTAAAGAAATGCAGGATTTATTGCATGCAGTTGAACAAGTGGGAAAGCATACTCTGCAATGTGATTTTGATTCATTAGAGGCTTCTTGTAGAGCCGCTGTTACAGGCTCTGTTATTCGAAGGCATGCTTGGTTGAAAGAACAAAGTTTACCTGACCATGTTAAAGTAAAATTATTGGATGCTCCATTACAGCATGATACTTTGTTTTGTGTTAAGGCAGAAGAGGTGTTAAAGAAAATGGAGGATAAAGCAAAGTCAATTCAGACAGTGAAAGATTTCTTACAGGTTCAACCACTTAGATTTAGCAGAAATTGGCCTTCAAAAAATTGGTCCTTTCCAGTGTCAGACAGGCCACAAAGAGGCAGATACAGACGCCCAAGAGGCAGATGTCAACCCCAAGGCTCCTACAGACCTAAACAGTGGGGTGCTTTGGCCCCCAAAGGAGGAGGAGAAGACAAATCACAACCTTATAGGAAACAGTCACAATTACTTCCCTCTGCAAATGCCAAGCTCTTACCTGTTGCTAGCTTTCCCCCTAGGGGTGCTGTCATTTTTCTCAGAAAATTGGCACATGATCACCCAGGACGAATGAGTGCTGAATATTGTTTCTCAGGGTTACAGGTTCCACTTCCACACGCTTCCAAAAACAAAAGGTATGCCAGACCTGCCACAAAACCAATGGTCAGAGGCACAAAAACAGATTGCTGCTCTTATGGACATGGGAGCTATTCAATAAGTTCCACAACAAGAACAGAGACAAGGATTTTACTCAAGACTTTTCTTAGTACCCAGAAAAGACAAAGCCTGGAGACCAATACTGGACCTGTCAATCTTAAATACTTTCCTGGATGTACCAAAATTCAAAATGTTAACACTACAACAACTTCTGCCCATGCTGGGCAAGGAGGCTTGGCTAGTTACTTTGGATCTCAAGGAGGCATACCTGCATGTCCCAATCAGACAATCTTGCAGAAGATATCTCAAATTCATAGCAGGCTCAATGCATTACCAATTCTCTGTACTGCCCTTTGGCTTATCTACTGCGCCCAGGGTCTTTACAAAATGCCTGGCACCAGTAATTGCATTTTGCAGACAAAAAGGAATTCAAATATATCCCTACTTGGACGACTGCCTTATTCAAGCAGAGAGCAAGAACACTCTTCTAAAGCACCTGGCGTTTGTAAAAAGATTGCTAATTTGCCTAGGTTACACAGTAAACGAAAAGAAATCAAAACTAGTGCCCTCTCAAGAGATAATATTCCTGGGTGCAAGCTTAAATACAACTACCCAGATGACTTATCTCACGCCAGACAAACAAAGGCAACTGACTCATTACTTTCAAATGATGGCAACAAAAACCCAGCTCCCTGCAAGAAAAATTCTGCAGGCCCTGGGCTTCATGGCATCCTGCATTCTACTAATTCCATATGCAAAACTGCATACGAGGAAACTACAATGGTATCTAAAAAGTGTTTGGACTCAGCACTGTCACAGCCTGGAGACAGTCATAACTTTAATTCCCTGCCTACAACAGGAGTTTCGATGGTGGTCCCAGGCCTGTCACCACAACAAGGGACAGCCTTTCACCTTACCTACAGCCAGGCAGACAATAACAACGGATGCATCGGATTATGCCTGGGGAGCACATATGGCAGGAAAATGTATTCAGGGCACGTGGCTCAAGGAACAAATGCATCTTCACATCAATCAAAAAGAGATGCTAGCTGTACAGAATGTCCTGACAGCCTTCAAGGACCTAATACATCCAGGACAACTATTAATAAAAACGGACAATACCACAGTTGTGGTACATAAACAAGCAAGGGGGCACACATTACTACCCCCTATGCAGACAAGCCATGACTTTGTGGAACACAGCACTGACCTGCCAAGTACATCTGCAAGCACAATTCCTGCCAGGAACAAAAAATACACTGGCAGATGAACTAAGCAGAAATCTCATGGATCCTCACGAATGGAAGCTAAATCCACAAGTATTCAGCATGATAACAAGGAAATTGGGACGCCCAGACATAGATCTTTTTGCCTCCCCTCACAATTACCAACTACAGAAATTTTGCACAAGGACTTATCACTCTCAAGCATGGAAAGTGGATGCTCTATCATTCAGCTGGAAAAGCCTGACAGTCTATGCCTTCCCCCCCGATGCCTCTTCTCTCCAAGGTGCTACTAAAAGTCAGACAAGAAAGGCCAAAAATGATCCTGATTGCACCAGACTGGCCACGCCAGCACTGGTACCCAATCCTAAAGAGTTTGTCCCAAGGCCCACCTTGGCTTCTACCTCAAATCCCTCATCTTCTGACACAACAAAACGATCGGATTCTGCACAGTCAACTCAGAACCTTAAACCTGGCAGCATGGCAGATAATGTAGCCACTCAGACTGCACCTCTCTCTAAAGCTGTTATGGATGTTATTTTGGAAGCCAGGAGGCCCAGCACTAGGAAATCTTATGCAGAAAAATGGAAGAGATTCTGTTGTTGGCACCAGGCGCAATGGCTCGAACCACTTGTCCCTAATATACCTCAGATTTTGCAATACTTAACTGAGATGTTGGACAAAAGCCTATCTTTCCTCATCTATTAAAATCCATGCCTCTGTCATTTCAGCTCATTACAATATGGATCCACCTATTTTTCACATCCTCTACTACGACAGTACCACAGAGGGGCAAAAAATATAAGACCCCCAAGGAGAGCACCATTACCTACTTGGGACCTCAACATTGTTTTAGAAAAACTCACACTGCCTCCTTTTGAACCAGCCAGCACAGCTGATCTAAAATTCTTGCCATGGAAAACTGCTCTGCTCCTAGCAATAACTTCAGCAAGAAGAGTCTCAGAGTTACAAACATAGATGGCTGTGGAACCTTTCCTCATTTTTCATCAGGACAGGGTTTCTCTTAGGACAAACCAAACATTCATGCCAAAAGTGGTCTCCAATGTGGCCTTAAACCAAACAATTCATTTACCTACATTCTACCCAAATCCCCAGAATAAAGGGGAAAGACTGCTGCACGCTTTGGATATACACAGGCAGCTACGATTCTGCTTGGACAAAAAAGCTTTCAGAAAAACTGAGCAACTGTTTGTAGCATATGCTGCAGGATCACAAGGAAAGCCTATTACAAAGCAGACAATCTCAAAACGGATAGGACACTGCATCCGCTTCTGTTATGCACAACATGGCAAATCAGTGCCTAAGGGTATTAGGCCTCATTCTACCAGAGCAGCAGCCACTTCAGCAGAGGAGTACCAACCAAAGACATTTTAGAAGCTGCAACCTGGAGCTCAGTGCACACTTTCACCAAGCACTACCACTTACCCCTCTACTCTAAATCCAGAGCAGGCTTTGCCACTGCAGTTCTGCAGGGCTTGTTAGCCTCTCCAAATCCTATTTAGACCCAGCCACCCAACCTCAGCTTTGGGATTCTACCCAATTGTAATGACTGCAGCAGTAAAACACGATGAACATAGTACAGTTGTGTACCTTCCATAAATGTAGATGTTCGAGTGTATTCACTGTTGCAGTCCAGGTTACCCACCCACCATCCCCCCTTTCTTTGCTGGGACCTTTGCTGTACTTCTCAACTCTATACAACCTACGTGGTGTATTTGCTTGTAGATGAAGGAAATGTTTATAGTTATATATGCATGTTTTTTTGGCATAATTTTTATCTTTTTAGCCTTCCTATCTGGGGGCACCTGACATCTGGGGCAAGAAAAACTGAAGAAAATGGCATCGGTTGCTACTTTTATACCCCTGGCGCACTGACATCAGGGAAGAGGCGACAGCAACCGAAGCCGGACCAAGACTTTGGAACTCGGGCCGACTGCGGGTCGCCTGCCAGCAGGATAACCCAATTGTAATGACTGCAATAGTGAATATACTCGAACATCTGCATTTATGGTAGGTACACAACTGTACTTTCTTTGTACCCTGACATCCAGTGCTGGTTTGTCATATTCACTTCTTCGTGTTATACCATGTAGAATCTTATTACTTTGGTTAGTTGAGGTAGTGGGGTACAATTTGGCTGCTGTAAAGAGCCAGAGGATTTTGTGGCCATTGTTTCTGAGATAGACAAGAAAAATGAGTTCACCCTGCCTTTCTGTAGGATGACCCTAAGGCCCCTCAAGTTTATGAGGAACAGCTTACTCTTTGTTCAAGTCCCAAGTCCTTCACACAAGAGTGGCCTGCTGGAGTTTATTGGGAAAAAGACTGGACAGCTTTGTGTTACTCACATTGCTATTAAAGCAGCATGGAGGCACCTGATTCTGCTTCAGTTCCCAAGAAGGCAGATGCCATTTATAACCTCCCCCCCGGAGTGGGTACATTAGTTAACAAATATCTTACTGCTGATTCCCTTTCGTAACAGTGTTGCCACCGTCCCACCTACCAGCGAACCACATGATTTTGCTATATTTTTCACTCATGGTCTTACAGGTTATTGTGGCTACCAGGAAGTCTTCCAGTCAGCAGGCCTGTGCTTCCGAGTGGAAACATCTCTCAGTTTGGGCAGACTCATCTACAGCAACTCAGCAGTCAGCCAGCTAGCACGTTATCTTGCCTTATGTCAGACTCCTGTTTTATTTGAGACTAAAGTCATTTCATATGTAGAGTACATTTATGAATTATTTCTGCATACCTTGAGCTTGTAGATGGCAGACTTGGTTTCTTAAAGGAGTGCTACATCCATCTGGTACTTTAAAGAACTTGTCCCTTCAATGAGATTTGAACTTCAAGATTGATTGCCTGTCCATGTTTAGAGGTTCCTAACCTGTTAGTTATGAGATTTATATATAAATATGCCACTGTTTTCTGAATCAGAATGTAACCGGTACATGTGTTAAGTATTGTAAAACTTGCAGCAGGTAAACTAAAACAATGTGATTTTATGTGCAATGTATGTGTTTCTTAAGGGTATGAAAAGATGTGCCAAAATATGCCTTTCTTATGAATGAAAAAAAATGTGATCCTGGAAAACACAGCAGTTAAACATAGGATGTGAAACTGTAATTCAGCTGCCCTATAATTGTAGGATCTGAGACTCTTCAAACCCAGGAAGCTAAGGACCATTAAATTGGAATTATATTCTGTTAAATAGGTAGCTAATCTGAGCAAGTAAACAGACTCTGTATGTAAATGTCAACCTTGGTTAATTATATCTGTATGAAAACTGCATAAGAGACAGCTGACTAAACAAATCACTGAGATGCAGAACACTTGAGAAGGAATGCAGCCTACGTACGACCTGTGACTAGGGAGTTCTCTGCAGTTTTATCTTTGCCTGCTGGGGTTTATAAATTGAGTTGCGCTAGTCAGGGCAGTAAATCCTTCCGTAAGAGATATAAGGAAAAGCATAGCTACAGATAGATTTTTCTTTGTTGTACTGAATTTGTTTATTTTTGCAGTTTTTAAATCTCTGTATATTTAACTATTAACTACATTGCCTAATTTGTTTCTAAGTAAAGTGTTTTTATTTGTTCAGTTTTAAACAGTTTGTGGCTGATCATATCTATAGCTACATTTACATCTATAAGTGTATCAATATGCATTTATTAGTTTGTAAAAGCCAAACTGATGATACCACTGCTAGTTTTCACCTTCATTGGCCTGACTAGTTTGCCTCATACTGTCATTTGTGTTTACTATTTTGTGACTTATCAACAAGAAACAGTAGCTAGGAGGTACCCTAGTTTGGTAATCTGGGATGGTGGCAGTTTATTACCATGAGCCAGGACAAAAGGCCATAGTATTAGAGAACATTACTAGTCTTTTCTGTGTGTGTAAGAGTAGATTTAAAGTGCAATTTCTTTGGGCAAGTGAACACTGGAAGTCACTAAAACTCAGAGTGGTGAGAAAGGGGTCTAGGCAACTAGGCCAACGACTCTGCTGCTTAGTGGTGTGTTCAATATGGAGCCTGTTTTTGGGTGTTGATGGTTTAGACCTATACCGAGGGCAGCAGTAGTATATTTTGTGCATGCGTTGTTGCAAAACTGCACTTAGTTGCTTGGTGATTCATACATATGTGCCTTTTGTATACTTTAATCTGTTTGACAAAAGTTGTATGACTAAAGAGACTCTGGCAACCATCAAATGTAAGATGGTTAAGAATTTTAGATTAAAAGATCTAAAGTTAGTGATGGTCAGTGGAGGGGATCAGAGCACTGTAACCCCTGTCCAAAAACCTTCTTTGTTTGCATTGCTTGGCATTGTGAAGATTCAAACCCATTTGACTGCGTAATTTTTACAGTTGTAGTGAAGTTTATTGGTGATGGACAGGTTGACAGACGAGATCAGACAGGAGTCCCCATGGACTATTATGTTTGCAGTGAGCATATTTATATATAAATCTCATAACTAACAGGTTAGGAACCTCTAAACATGTAGTGAGAGTAGGGAACACGTGGAGGAGACCCTGGAGAGGTGGAGATATGCTCTAGAGAGAAGAGGAATGAAGGTCAGCAGGACTAAGAATATGTGTGTGTGTGAATGAGAGGAAGGCTAGAGGAATGGTGAGGATGCAAGGAGTAGAGGTGGCGAAGGTGGATGAGTTTAAATATTTGGGATCAGCAGTTCAGAGTAATGGTGAGTGTGGAAGAGAGGCGAAGAAGAGAGTACAGGCAGGATGGAGTGGGTGGAGAAGAGTCTCAGGAGTGGTTTGTGATGGACTATTACCAGTAAGACTGAAAGGGAAGGTCTACAAGAGGGTAGTGAGACCAGCTATGTTATATGGGTTGGAGACAGTGGCATTGACAAAAAGGCAGGAGTCAGAGCTTGATGTGGCAGAGTTGAAGATGTTAAGATTTGCACTGGGTGTGACGAGGATGGGCAGGGTTAGGATTAAGTATATTAGAGGGTCAGCCCAGGTTGGAAGGTTTGGAAACAAAGCCAGAGAGGCAAGATTACGTTGGTTTGGACATGTGCTGAGGAGGGATGCAGAGTATATTGGGAAAAAGATGCTAAGGATGAAGCTGCCAGGTAACAGGAAAAGAGGAAGGCCTAAGATAAGGTTTATGGATGTGGTGAGAGAGGACATGCAGGTGGTTGGTGTGACAGAGCAAGATGCAGAGGACAGGAAGAAATGTAAACAGTTGATCCGCTGTGGCGACCCCTAACGGGAGCAGCTGAAAGAAGAAGAAGAAATGAAGTTTATATTTTGAAATATTGTCTTCCTGGTGGCTTTCACCTCTGTCTACCGCAACTCAGAGCTTAAGTTCCTTATGTGTAGAAGACTATGGTTGGTCTTTCACAGAGTTGATTTCTTTCCAAAGGTAGTTTCATGATTGTCCCTTGTTCAGTCCATTAATCTCGCAGTTTTCTTAGCATGGAGTAAGAAACTGGGCAGAAAAAGCTTATCACACTCTGGCTGTGTTCTGCAATACATGCAGATGCACAGAATTAGGAAGACAGACCAGCTGTTTGTCTTCTTTGCACTAAGGAGGGAAGAGCTTAGAGTTTCCAAGCAGATACTTTCCAACTAGACTGTGAACTGAACTGTCTTTTGTAATCAGACAGCTAACTAAACCCTGGAAAACACTTGCGTTGAAGCTTACTGCAATAAAGTGGCTGCCTCTACTGCTGCTTGATATAAAAATATCTTTGTTAGAGACATCTGTGCTGCAACTTCTTATCCTTCTATCCAACCAGTGTCCGTACAGTACTGTCTCTTACATGAGTCTGGGAGCCGGGATTTACTTGGGAAGTCAGTATTGCAAGATTCAGCTATCAATCAAAGTAGTTTGTAAACCTTCTGCTCTTTCGGTCATGATAGTTACTGCTAGGGACTCAGGTCAGCCAGGAACCCATCACAATATTGATTTGTTTATTTATTCATTTATTTACTCTTTGTTGACCAGATTAGTCCTGCTAGGCCAGTGTCCTCCTTTCAGTGGAGACCCATAGTACCCGTACAACACTTTGTGAAGTCAGTGTTTCACTGATTACAGATTGGCTTATCTTCATTTCCTACAGAGTGGGTTTCCTGACGTCATTTAATGTAAGAACAGATTGTTATATCTAGTCAAAGACACTGTCTCTGTGTACAGAATCTTCCCATTCTCAGACATTACCATTAACACATCTCCCCAGCAGCGCAATAGAAATGTCCTGGTTTACATCTCTGCACTTTTGGTTACATGTCCTGAGTGTATAAACAGAGGAGAGAACAAATACACACAGAATCTGTCTTATTAAGGCCAGGTGCAAGCCTTAAAGCAGGGGATTCCCCATCTTCTACCTTTCCTTCTTCAGAAATTTCACAACGTGTTTTGTGTTTGGTGCTCAAACGCAACTTCAGTGTCATGCAAACATGATACTAAATATGAAGAAATAGGAAGGAAATCGGCTTATAGCTGGTCTTCATCTGAACTGGGTCAGGTTGGGTGTGGAGTAGGCTTTACGTCTGAGCCATTTCTGCTCACATAACCACATCCTGAAGGTCAAAATCATGGTTGGTTCTAACATGCAAAGTGCACCCTAGACAGTAAAAAAACAAGCAGTCTTTAGAGCAGTTGTCTGCCTTAAGAAGGTAAAGCTAGGGGCCTAGCATGTACTGTTGTCTGAAACAAATTGGAGTGAAAGAAAAAATGTTTTCATATTAATTGCATTTTGTTTATCATGTAGATCACACTGTGCTTAATTATTTTACCTCTTAGACAAGAGAAAATTTCTGCATAAATTCAGTACAGCTACTGCAAAAAACTTAACTACTGTAAATGGAAATATAATGAAAAACTCTTAGGTGGCAGTTAAAAGTAGACAAGTAATAAAAGCTGCAGTAAGTTCTAAAATCTTTAAGCATAATTTTGTTGGCAATTAATTCTGTACAGAGCATAGCTGTGTGAGTAATTGGGTCAGTCTGAATATTCGGCATACTCAGAGTGGCAGATGTGGCTGTCTGCATGCCCTGTGAATATAGTAGTAATATTGCAGGGTTAAGAAGGAGGGAGTGGCATATTATATGAAATTGAGAAGTGATCCTGCTATGGTAAATGCTAACTAGAATGCTTCAATAGCTGTTAACAGGATTGCGTTGCATATGTCTGAATGTAGTTTTTGTAGCATGATGGCACTGGTTTCGTTCACCAGGCACATTTAAATGAGAGACATAAGAAGTCTTCCCCTATATTGTAATCATAGGTCTCAACCTGCTAAGAGGCCAATGTGGAACACAGACCATTGCAATGTGTGAAAAATGGTCAAAATGTGGAACACCCTATTTTCACACCGCGCGAAAAACGTACCATTACCATGGCAATGGCCATGGCCTTGGCCTTTCAACCAAAATATATAGGAATGTGAATGCCACCTTTAGAATACTGTCCTCTTTCTACTATTTTGTGCTGACAGCCCTCTGTACTTTCCAGAATTCCATGCAAATAAAAGTCATGTACACTCTGTATATGTGGTACATAAACAAACAAGGAGGAACCAGGTCTTACCCTCTTAGTCAGGAGGCCCTGAGAGAATGGCAGTGGGCGACCTCCTACCAACACTTTCTGATAGCGATGCACATCTCTGGGGAATCCAACGTGATAGCAGACAGACTCTGGACGAAAGCACTTAAGTGGAGCAACAGCTGTAAAATTCGGAACAGATTCGGAGCATTCCGCACAATCCGGAGCACTTGGCTGCCCAGCATATGAAAGTTTTTTATGTAATTGTAGCAGCAAAGGAGTCTGCCATACATATCAGTATGTAAATCAGAAATGTCTGGCACCTTTGGGAGTGGTGGACAGGTGGGGGGTGCGGAGACAGCGTGGAAGCTGATGTTCTATTCCAAAAAACTTACCCACACCATTGATAGTGCATATTGCAAAGAAATGAGGGGCAAAAACTGAAACAATGTAGGGATTACAGTAAGATTTATGTACTGAAACTCATGCAATGACCTTGTGTGAAATCCCCAATTGTTTGGGTATGGGGTGGGGGTGGTGAGAATGTAAAAACTTCCAGACTAAATCTGCATATCTAGAGGACATCTGAAAGGCATGTAGCCTTGTTTTTTTTGCATGACTGGCTGATAAATTAGATTGTAGAGCCGTAGATTTTAATTGCTATCTTCCAGAATCATGGACAGGTTCGTTAAAACTCACGGACAATCAGGGACACTTTTTAAAAGATTAATACAGTCTTAACTTGAGATGATTTTGAATAAGAGAATGTGAATTAACATGCATTATCTAGAGTAAAAGATGTCTGTAACTCATTAGTGCCATTACTTAAGTGTAATCCACTGTAGTCATTACTTATTAAGTGTAATCCACTGTAGTCATTACTTATTAAGTATAGTCCACTGTAGTCATTACTTATTAAGTGTAGTCCACTGTAGTCATTACTTATTACGTGTAATCCACTGTAGTCATTACTTATTAAGTGTAGTCCACTGTAGTCATTACTTATTACGTGTAATCCACTGTAGTCATTACTTAAGTGTAGTCCACTGTAGTCATTACTTATTAAATGTAATCCACTGTAGTCATTACTTATTAAGTGTAGTCCACTGTAGTCATTACTTATTAAGTGTAGTCCACTGTAGTCATTACTTAAGTGTAGTCCACTGTAGTCATTACTTAAGTGTAGTCCACTGTAGTCATTACTTATTAAGTGTAGTCCACTGTAGTCATTACTTATTACGTGTAGTCCACTGTAGTCATTACTTATTAAGTGTAGTCCACTGTAGTCATTACTTATTAAGTGTAATCCACTGTAGTCATTACTTATTAAGTGTAGTCCACTGTAGTCATTACTTTTTGTGTAGTCCACTGTAGTCATTACTTATTAAGTGTAATCCACTGTAGTCATTACTTATTAAGTGTAGTCCACTATAGTTTCTCCACAAATCTTCACTTTTAGGAGGGACTGTGAGGAACAGAGCTTAATTTGGAGTCCAGATCACAAATGTCCCTGAAAAATAGGGACAGATGAGAAGTAGTGTGTGCATGTGTCAGAAGAAAAATTCAAATGAGTCGCATCTGCCTCAGGTGATGAAAAACTTCTTTATTAGCAGCTAACCAGATTACACAGCATGTTGGCCAAGATGATCTCCTCTGGTCAACTTGTTTACTGACATCAGCTTTTATACTGCAAGCAAAACAACTTTTTGTTACATTTCTGACCGTTGACAGTTGGCTATGAAAAACATATAGGATAAACATGTTTATCACAAATCACCTCAAACCAACAGTTAGTACAGAATGTTCAAGAAGTACAGAATGTTCAGTTCAACAATGGTAGCTCAAATTTTCCAGGACACACAGCCTGCCCCAGTAAATTAACTCTTACTCGGCTGTGCGTCCTTATCCCAGGCTTCACTGAGCTATAACCAAATCTGTTTATTCTGAAATGCAGAAAACAGTTATTATTCAGGTTCATAAGCAATGCTGCTTTTTGTTCACAGATGAGGCCCATCTTTGATAGGCATATCCCAACAAATAACATGTTCACTTTGCAAGAAGAGGAAAAAGACAAATAACAGTATGTTTTAAACCTTTTTCTCTTAACACTGTGTGTGTGTGTGTGTGTGTGTGTGTGTGTGTGTGTGTGTGTGTGTGTGTGTGTGTGTGTGTGTGTGTGTGTATTGAACTAATAGGACATCAGCTCCAAAGTATTGGAGCAGAGCATCAAGACAAATGCACTTAAACTTTTGGACTGCTTGAATTCTTCTTTTATGCAAGCTTTTAAGTCCCACTGTAGGGCTCCTTTTGACAAAATGCTAGTATGGCAATCATGATAAACTAAATCATTCATTTAACTGAAATCTAGAACAAGTTTTCTTAAGTAAAAAATATTCTTCTATTATGTCCACACACTTTCTGAAAACAAAAACTGTTAACACAATGGTCACCAACTCCTGGGTCCAATTGTAGTTTATGAACATTATCCAACCGATCGTACTCAAACGCGGTGTGTAGAGTAACCAGCGCCTAGAAACAGGCCAGACTTGTTATATGTTTTTGAAATATGATGGACAACTTAAAGCAAGGTAGTTCTTAATTAAATGATTGAGGTTTTAATGCATAGACCACCAGCTGTATGATGTGTTTTGTAACATAGTCTAAACAGTATCACTCTTACTTATAGTCATGCTGTTTACCCATCCATAGCGTGTACACTTGCAGAGTCAATCTTGCAGAACGTGGTGGTTGCGGTAATATGTAAGTACCTGTATAAATTATATGGACGAAAGCAGTTAAGCGGAGCAACGGCTGTAAAATTCGCAACAGCGGAACAGTGGGCTTAATCAAACACAAATGCGGAGCGCTTGGCTGCCCAGATTGTAATTTTAAGTAAATATGTAAAATAATGAACTCTTCTTCTCTTGCACTTTACTGCCATTTTACCGCTGAGGCCTTCTGTGCTGTAGTGGGAAAAGAGCAAATGCACAGCAGGAACAGCTGCATTTCCGTGTCTGTGGTAGCGAGAGTGTGCTAACAGTCTGGATAACTGGCCCCACCCACAGAGGAACAGAGACTGCACATTTTCTGCAGCCGTGTACCTTTCTGTCTGTTTTTTTTTCCTGCAGTGTTCTTGTTTTAACACATACATAGGCAAACATACATTTATATATAAGAAAACAAATCATGTTAACATGTTCAGTTTTATACAATTATCAGTCCAATATTGACCAGTTGTTGCCTTCTGTTAAACCTCACTCCTTCTCCAAAATATTATTCTGCATGTGTTGTTCCTACAATTTCCGTTTTTTTTTTTTCATGTAATTTGCTCTTAGCCTTTTCTAAAGATCTCACTTCCAGTTCTTTTATCTCTGTTACAATATTCACTACTTCAAATAGAGCTGGTTTAAACTTTGATTTCCATTTTTTAGTAATTACTTTTTGGCAGCCACCAGAATTAAATTTAACAAGGCCTTACTTTGTCTAGGCAATTCAGATCCTGTGTCCCAGCTCAAAAAATCATTACTATTTTAGGAATTTTTGAAGTCTGCCAACTCATTACACTCCCAAAACATATGCCCCCAGTTACTTGTTTTCCCATTACACTTCCAACATTTGCCATCTGAGGAATAATTATTTGGAGTCTGTTTGGGGTATAAAAAATACCTATGCAAACACTTCCAAGTATAAATCTAGACTCCGCTAGACGTTGTTGCATATTGGGAGCCATACATATGTCTTCCTGTTCTCTTATGAATTGTTTATCCAGTCTCTTTTGCCCATCTTGTTACTCTCCTTAATGATATACATCCAAATTCATATTCTGTTCTTATTTCATGAATTCTCCCCTGCTTCATCATCATCATCATCATCATCATCCCTTTCCTCTTTGAATTGTAGCTTTCTGCTTGTGTTATGTATATGAGCTTTAACTGTGTAGTGCTAAAATATCCCTTCAGATCAGGTAAACCTAAACAACCTTGTTCTGTTGGAAGGATCAACTTTTTGTGGTGTTCTTGACTCCCCCAAAACTGACCATCAACTGCTCCCAGTTCCTCACCTAGTTCACCAGGTCTAACAAACCTAACTTCTTTCCCTTGACTATATAGTATCTGACCATGTTTGGGGAGGTTAAAGAGATCAGGCATCCTGGGGCAGTGTCATGCCGCTGCCAAGGGAGTGTTTTTCCCTTAAGGCCTAACCCAACCCTTGTGCATATATGGGTGCCTAAGGGGTCAGCATGCAATGGGTGTTGTGGTGCTTCTTCCATGCCTCTGGGTGCAACTCCACTCACTGTTTGTAGAAACACAGCTCACACATCCCCAGTCTCCACATGGGATCGACATGGAGATATGCCCTAGCATGCGTCTCTCACTTCTGCCTCCCCCTAAGTCATTCAGTCCCACCTCCCTTGTGACTGCTGCAGTGCCTGAGCTGCAAATCAAACATGGATCCTCTATCTTTGTGTTATAGTCAGGGCTTTTCCCTCTGTACAACTGAGCTGGGTTGCAGCTCAGTACTTTAAAGGGTCACACAGATTCTGAACATCACTGTACTCGCCCCTTAAGATAATAGTGAACTTACTCAGGTATGTTTAGATGACACTTCCTCATGGATATCTCTGTTTACGTGAAACACTAGTGTAGTTGCACCACAGACCATCAACTGGCCACTGTTCACAAGCCGAGGATATATGTCAGAGCATCAGGTGGTAACTACCTACAAATGGTCAGTTGTGATCAGTGTACCACCCCAGTAAACAAATGTAAAATAAATAAATATACCAGCAGATGAGTATGTAGGAGTCAGGGGAGGTCCTGATGTGAGAAGACAGAAAACAATTCAATACCACTGAACAGATATGTTCTAGATGGTTCAGTATATCAAGACTGAATCCTCAACCTAACTACCTTGTTATATGTTTTACAGGGGGAAACAAAGATACAGCTCCTCATACGGCTCACTGTTGTCTGTATTTCATTTCATACAAATACCTTACAAGCTGATAAAATTTGTATACAACTTCTCTGTAAGTTTTACTGGTTTCTGACTGTTTTAGTTTTACCTCTTGCACCTATATTTGCTATCTGTGCTACACTGGGTCTCATTTTTGCTTACATTTTTGTGAAATCTTAAAGAACTCAGAAGCTACCCTTTTCGGACATAGAGGCAAGGATCTCCACCTTGAAAAATTGTAACTGGTTGTTATATTTTATATTTGTCTGGTGCTGCAGATATCTGAATATGCTAATCCTTTCTAGGCTGGTACTTTTGCCAAAGATGCAAAGTGAAGGCACGGTCTCTGCAGTTAGCCCATATTTGCATTAAGACAGTGGGCTTTTGGTTTAATGCAAATGCACATGGTGTATCAGTATTACCCCTTTTTAAAAATTGTTACATTTTTAACAAGGTGGGATTAGAGAGTAAGGAGCAGTCCAAGCATACATCAAAACAAGGGTAAGTAATTTATCAATAAAAATTATGGCATTTTCAAGTGTATTCATCTATTTGATAGTGTCACTGTTATAAAACCACAATCCTACAAGCCTGTTCCATGGTATGTTTTAATTCAACTAACAGTTGTATGACTTCATAGTTGGTTATTTTAAGTAAAAGGGTACTGAAATTAAACCCTTTTGTGTGTGTGTGTGTGTGTGTGTGTGTGTGTGTGTGTGTGTGTGTGTGTGTGTGTGTGTGTGTGTGTGTGTGTATGTGTGTGTGTGTATGTGTGTGTGTGTATGTGTGTGTGTGTATGTGTGTGTGTATGTGTGTGTGTATGTGTGTGTGTGTGTGTGTGTGTGTGTGTGTGTGTGTGTGTGTGCGTGTCTGCACGCGTGTGTGTGTGCGAGTGTGTATCTGTGTGTTTGGAGGTATTGATCCTGCATGAAATATATTACTAGGCTTGCCAAACTTTGTGATCCAGAAAAATAAAGCCTCGTCTGTGACCCAGATGACCCAAGTTGGAGTAGCAACTCAAGTTCTGGAACAGCCAGATGAGGGAGACTGGGAATCAAGGAGCTTACAACTGCATGGCCATCCTGGGGGAATGGAATGGTGGTTTCCCAGTGGTCACTTGCTTCCTTGGAAGCAGAGACAACATGGGCCATAATTGAAAGAGATGTCAGCCTGGGACACCCAAACTCATGAAGGGAGCCCTTGTGGTGTGTGTGTGTGTGTGTGTGTGTGTGTGTGTGTGTGTGTGTGTGTGTGTGTGTGTGTGTGTGTGTGTGTGTTCAGAGAAGGATTTAGGGGACTTCTGAGGTGATGCTGGTACTCACATCAGCAACCGGAGGGTGGAGTTAAGGCTACAAAATAAGCTACTTCATAGTCTGTAACCATTATGCTGATTACAGGAGGGGGTTGACCATGACGTTCCATGGCTGTGGACAAGAATATATGGATGCCAAAGGTCCTTGTTCTGAGGGAAAGCTGGACTTACCTGGCTGATGGAATGACAGCACCCTTCTTCCACAGTGAGCACACAAATGAGTGAGGTGCAGCCAAATATTCAAAGCACACTCATAGCTGCCTCAATGATGGCCTGGCCTGACGACTTTGCCTCTTTTCTAAAAGTTACCTAGTGAGAAGAACGAATGAGATCATGTTCCACTGAGGGAAGGCTCTGTGATCATTGGGCCAAAAAACACATAGAACAAATATATGTAGTTGTATGCCTGAGCTTAATTGATTTGACAAGTTTGCAAGATCAATGTAAACTGAAAAGCTGCTGAGTTAAACTCGCCACAACCCTTTTCAAGTTTATTCATCAAGGTAGCACTATAAAGGAGGTGTGACCATCCAGTGTTTGCCTCTGTAGTAGTTGTGTTCTGTCTACATGATTTTTGTTATAAAGGATTAAGGAACTGATGCATGTTTGAAGCATTTTACTATTAATTCTTTTCTCATGCTATTTCAGGACTTTCAAAGGCAAGACATTTAGACCCCATCCACCATCGTGAACACTGTCCTGTTCATTTAGTGTCTATGGTCAACAGACCTTATCTTACTGTGCTTCCAAGGCAAAAAATACATCCATGAGAGTTCCAGTGTCCCCTAAACGGATTCTGTCAGATTGCTTGTTGGGTCTGATGAGCAAAGTCTTCCAGCTGAGGCTACTGTCTTTACTTGTCAGTGGTCTGTGTAGTGCCTCTCTCACATTGTATAGATGTCAGATAAGTAGCAGAGTTTAACAAGTGGAATTGCTTTAATTTTTAAGAATTTTCTAAAGAATTAGTTACAGTGTTATGCATGCTTTAAAAGGTCAGTAGCATACCAGATTTTGTATGGCACAAATCTACTACCAAACTGTGTCAGTGATGAATTATTCTAGGTCATGTAGCAATTATGACATTTTAATTTTCTGAATTGGTCATTTAAAAGCAGTGGAATAAATGCAGTTCAAATATCAGATTTTGCACCACTATTCAGGGTTGTAAATAGTTGATTACACTGAATTTACTATGCAGAATCGCTGTTCAATACCCATTTCAATTTTATCCAAAACCCTAACCTTCCTGTTTGCATTTTTTACTTCCTTCTATTTTTGCTGAAGCTTCTGAACTACTTAGTTTCAGGTCTGTTTCTCTGTCCAGTGAAATTGCTTAGCTTTGCATGTTTTGTCCTGTCATGGCACTAAAAGCTTTTCAGGCTTATTGCATCTTCCATTGTAGATATCCTGTTTGCTGTTTTTTTTTAAAGTATTTAAATTTCTATGTAGTTATTAGCATTAAACACTTGGCGTTACAGGATTGGTAGAAGACAATCTGCGTGGCTCCTGTTCTACCATGGCACCGGCTGTGAGTCACTTACTCTGAATTTCCTGCCCCTGTTTCTCCAACACCTTGTGTTCTTGAAGTTGATTATAATTGAGTGTGTACTATAATGACTCTGAAAATTACTGATAATAGGAGGTTGCCTTTGACAGTACCCCCCTAAAGCTCAGTTCATGTTCAGAACCTGTCCGTTTCAGATGACTGTAATCTTAGTAGCTTCTTAATACAAACCTAGAAATGGATGTCCTTATTTTATCATAGGTGATGTGCGTGATCCAGCCTTATGAATCAGTAACATTTTGTACCACAGAACTGCTTAAATATTTTAATTTTTGCAAAGGATAGACAAAAAGACTGTAAGTAAAACATCCACACTTCTCTTCATCATGTACAGCTTCCTGTAGTTACACTTCACACATTTTCCACTGCCATACAAACCTTTTTGTAGGATCTATGCACACCTTGGGTGTTTGGGGCTTGAGGCCACCAAGATGTATACACATAGTATCCATGCTTTTCTAGATATTATTTGGTACATAAATCTGCGTACACATTTAGCATTAAATATTTAGGAAGATGGACTTTGGCAGAGGGCCATTCACTGGTCAGTATCAGTTATCAACTGACCTCAGTTCCATTGGAGTACACAGAGCAGGATACTGGCTAGATAGGCTGTACGGGAAGAATTTACAGATGTTCTTCATTCCACATTGCTGCAGTCCTAACTATTGGGGGTAGTCCGCTGTCCAGTTGGCCCGAATACCAAAGTATATGGCTGACGTCGGTCAGGGCGCATTAGACTGACGTCAGTACGTCAGGGTACTAATGCGCATGACCGACGTCATATCCTCAGTCTTTTTTGCCGCATGGTCCGATGCAGAAGCAATTTTGCGAGTGCAGGTTGGCGTTCTGAAAGTTTCTGAAGTCAGAGTTTCAGACCGAATCAAAGTTGGCTAAGTACCCCGTTGGGGATTATTTTGGTTTTTTCTTGCCTCAGTATTTAACCGGATGTCAGAAAAAGTGAATAACTGTATTTCTTGTGGGAAACAGATACCTCATAGGGATTATCATACTTTGTGTATACCTTGTTTAGGGCCTGAGCACGACGTTGTTGGATGCCGCTCTTGTGCTAGATTTAACAAACGCACTATTAAGAGAAGGTTAGACTGTGCCAGGTTAGTGTTTGGGAAGCGTTGTAATTATAAAATGCCGTCGGATGCTCCGACGCCGGCTTCGGCCAAAAAGCGCAAGGACAAAGCAGCAAAGCCTAGAGGGGAAGAACTGACAGTCCCAGACGTCGGTCCTTTGGAAGGCTCAGTGGAGCCGGAGGTTCTGCCAGGTGTTTCTTTGGAGTCTCAGGGAGAGACTTTACTGTTACAGGATGTATCCTCTCAGGAAGTAGGCCAGGCTGAGGGGGCTTCTCAGGTGGCTGTTCTTCCCTCTCTTCCTAAGGTGGTTAGAGCCTCCCCTTCTGTTTCCAAGACTTCTTTGAGAGGCAGGCCAAGTGTAGCTTCAGTGGGGGTTTCTCCTAGTGCTTCAGGGTCTTTGCCTAAGAAACATATGCTTAAAATGGCAGAGGATTTGATTACTATGATAAGAGGTTCTATGCCCCCTCCTGATAAGAGGCCTAGGGTGGAACCTGAGTTTGAGAGTTTTGAGCAATGTTCGGAGGCTTCTGAGTCTTGACTGAAGACTTGCAGGAGCTTCCTCCTAATTCTGATTCTGATGTGGATGATTCTACTCCTTCGGCTTCCCCTCCTGAGGATTTTTCATTTTCAGAGACTCTGCATTCCATGAGGGAGCATTTTAAATGGGAAGGTCAAGATTTCTCTGATTCCAGGAAGAGGCTTAGGGAATTCTTGTTTTTACCCCAGCATAGGCCTTTAGCTATACCTCCTGTTCTGAATGTGGTGGAAGATGTTTTTGCAGAGGCTTTCCTGAATCCTGATTCTTTGCCTCCTGCCCCAGTTAAACCGGATAGGTATTATAGGGTGCCTGAAGCTCATAAGTATCTTTTTAAGAGTCCTAGGGCAGACCCGGAAACTGTCTCTCAGGGGCCTAAAGGTGTAAAGGCCTCAGTTGTTAAAAATCCTGTCCCTCCTGATAAAGAGGCAAGGGCTTTGGATAGATGGGGAAAGAAAGTGTATACTTCTTCCACTTTAGCCATGAGGGCGTTGAATTGTCAGTTTCACATGTTAAAATTTCAGAATTATCTCCTTTCACAACTGAAATCTAAGGTGGATGCTCTGGCGGAAGGTATTGAGTGTAAAGAGTTGCAGGATTTAGTTCATGTGTCTGAACAGGTGGGTAAACATTCCTTGCAGTGTGGTTTTGATGCTGTGCAGGCCTCCTCGAGGGTGGCTGCCACTGGTTCTGTTCTTCGTAGGCACGCCTGGTTGAGAGATCAGAATTTAGCTGAGCATGTTAAAACGAGGATTTTGGATGCTCCTTTACAGTCTGATGTGTTGTTTGGTTCACCTGTGGAAGCAGTCTTAAAGAAAATGGAGGACAAGGCTAAGTCTATGCAAACTGTTAAGGATTTTTTGCAGGTGCAGCCTCCAAGTTTAGTAGAAATTGGCCTTCTAAGGGATGGACTTATCCTGCTTATGATTCCCAGTCTAGGGGTAGGTCTAGGCGTGGTAGGGGCAGGCGCAGGGTTCCTTTAGGCCTAGGACAGGAGTTCCCCTGCTCAGACTTCTAGTCAGCGCAGGGGTCAGTCCTTTCGTAAGCAGACCCAATGACCTGCCTTTCCAGCTGCCAGTTCATTCTTGCCTGGCAGCACCTTTGGGAGGAAGGCTGTCTCTTTTCAAAGAAAATTGGGATTTAATTACCCAAGACAGATGGGTTCTGGATATCATTCACCACGGTTACAGGTTTTATTTCCATACCTTGCCTCCTTTCAAAGGCATGCCAGACATTCCTCCTCTACAAAGAACAGAGGCTCACAAGCAAATTTCTCTGTTGCTCCAAATAGGGGCCATTCAGCCAGTTCCTGTACCAGAAAGAGGCCTAGGATTTTATTCTCGCCTGTTCCTAGTACCGAAGAAGGGGAACACGTGGAGACCAATTTTGGATTTATCTATCCTCAACACTTATCTGGACATTCCCAAGTTCAAAAATGTTGACGTTACAACAGCTTTTACCTCTGCTGGGCAAAGATCACTGGATGGTAACTTTAGATCTCAAGGAAGCTTACCTTCATGTGCCTATAAGACTAACTTGCAGGAAGTATCTGCGTTTTCGAGCTGGAAATTCTCATTATCAGTTCTCTGCATTGCCCTTTGGCTTATCTACTGCCCAGAGTATTCACAAAGGTTCTGGCTCCAGTGATAGCTTACTTCAGGCTAAAAGGAATTCAAATCTATCCTTCCTTGGACGATTGCCTGATTCTGGCTCAAGAAAAGGAAGATCTTCTACAGCATTTGGAATATGTCATAGCAGTGCTAAGATGCCTAGGGTATTCTGTGAACGAAATAAAGTCCAGTCTAGTACCCTCTCAAGAGATGTGCTTGCTGGGTGTGAGACTGAATACAGCAGCCCAGATGGCCTTTTAACCCCGGACAAACAAAAGAATCTTTCCAGTTACTTCCATCACCTATCTCTTCAGTCCGGGCTGACTGCAAGGACAGTCCTTCAAGCCTTAGGGTTCATGGCATCTTGTATTCTGGTGCTTCCCAATGCCAAACTGCATATGAGGAAGCTGCAATGGTATCTCAAAAATGTATGGACACAGCACTGCCAGGATTTGGACACTGTCATTCAAATAATACCTTGCATTCAAAAGGAATTTTTGTGGTGGGCTCAGGAATGTCACCTAAACAAGGGACTCTCTGTGACCCGGCCAGAGGCGAGTCAGATTCTAACGACAGATGCCTCAGACATTGCTTGGGGAGCTCATTTAAATGGAAAGTGGATACAAGACAAGTGGCCTGCCAGACTACAGCATCTACATATCAACATGAAAGAGATGTTAGCAGTCCAGTTTGCATTAATGGCTTTCAAGGAATTACTTCTTCCAGGGCAGGTGTTGATTCTAACAGACAACACAACTGTCATGTGGTACATCAACAAACAAGGGGAACACATTCTTACCCATTGTGCAGGCAAGCAATGATTTTATGGGAGACTGCGCTCAGCTTGCAACTAACTCTTCAGGCAAGGTTTCTGCCGGGAGCACAGAACTCCTTAGCAGATGTGTTAAGCAGACAAATCATGGATCCCCACGAGTGGAAACTGGATCTTCATGTATTTCAAAAATTGACAGTGTCATGGGGAACTCCAGACATAGATCTGTTCGCTTCTCCACTAAACCACCAGCTGCCAAAGTTTTGCACAAAGAGGTTTCATCACACAGCTTGGAAAGTGGATGCTCTTTCTTTCAGTTGGAAAAATCTTCATGTGTATGCGTTTCCACCTCTGCCTCTTCTTCCAAAGGTGCTTCTAAAGGTCAGACAAGACAAGCCAAGGATGATTTTAATAGCTCCAGATTGGCCTCGGCAGCATTGGTACCCATTACTGAGGAGTCTGGTAAGGAAGCCTCCATGGCCTTTACCTTTGATTCCACACCTGTTGTCTCAGAGGGACGGTCATCTGCTCAATGTCAAGCTTCACTCTCTTCATCTAACAGCCTGGCATATTCTGTTTTGAAAGACAGCAGGTCTCAACTTCCACAACAAGTTTTAAATGTGATTATGGAAGCCAGAAGACCTAGTACAAGGAAAGTGTACGCAGAAAAATGGAAGAGATTTTTATTTTGGAGTGCAGCAAACAATTTGGAGATTTCTGAGCCTAATTTGAGTGTGGCTCTTCAATATCTTACTGAGTTATTGGACAAAGGTTTGTCTTTCTCTTCCATTAAGATTCATGCTGCAGCAATTTCAGCTCACTATGATTGTGACCCACCATTGTTTTCGCATCCTTTGTTCAAGCAATTTCTTAGAGGGGCAAAGAATATAAGACCCCCACGTAGAGCTCCTACTCCTGCTTGGGATCTCAATTTTGTGTTGGAGAAACTTACTCTACAACCTTTTGAGCCTGCGGCTACTGCTGAATTGAAATACTTGTCATGGAAAACTGCTTTTTTGTTGGCCATTACTTCTGCAAGAAGGGTTTCTGCGTTGCAGGCCCTTATGGCAGTGGAGCCTTTTTTGATTTTTCATAAGGATAGGGTATCTTTACGTACTAATCCTTCCTTTATGCCTAAGGTGGTTTCTAGTGTGGCTTTAAACCAAACTATTCATTTGCCTACTTTTTATGCAGAACCCCAAAATAAAGGGGAAAAGATTTTGCACACTTTAGATGTACACAGGCAATTGCGTTATTATTTGAGCAGGACTAAGGATTTTAGGCAGTCTCAGCAGTTGTTTGTTTCTTTTGCTTTGAGTTCACAGGGCAAGCCTGTGTCAAAACAAACTATTTCTAGGTGGATTGGGTGTTGCATTGCATTTTGTTATTCCCATCATGGCAAGGAGATTCCAGCTGGGATTAGGCCTCATTCCACTAGGGCTACTGCCACTTCAACAGCATTTCTAAGGGGGGTGGCAACTAAGGATATTTTGGAGGCAGCTACTTGGAGTTCAGTGCATACTTTCTCTAAGCATTATCACCTTCCTCTCTACTCTAAGTCTAGGGCTGGTTTTGCCACAGCTATTTTGCAAGGCATGTTGTCAGTTCCTGCTTCCTTATGATTTGCCAGCCTCCCTTACCTCTGCTTTGGGATTCTACCCAATAGTTAGGACTGCAGCAATGTGGAATGAAGAACATAGTACAGTTTTGTACCTACCATAAATGTAGATGTTCGAGGATCCACATTGCTGCAGTCCAATTTACCCTCCCTCCTTCCCCTCTGTGTTTAGGGGTGGTTGTGTAGGTGAGGTTGTCTTCTGCTAATTTTGTATATATTGTACATATTTTTGGTGCAGGTATGTTGGGAGTTTTTGGGTTTTGGCCTTATCTTTTCAGGGTCTTCTGACATCTGGGGCAAGAAAAGACTGAGGATATGACGTCGGTCATGCGCATTAGTACCCTGACGTACTGACGTCAGTCTAATGCGCCCTGACCGACGTCAGCCATATACTTTGGTATTCGGGCCGACTGGACAGCGGACTACCCCCAATAGTTAGGACTGCAGCAATGTGGATCCTCGAACATCTACATTTATGGTAGGTACAAAACTGTACTTTACACTTAGAGAATGCAAAGATGCAACTTTTAGTTAATAGACTGGGTAGCTGTTACTGTTTTAATACCCTTAACTGGTATATACATAAGTTGCCTAAACTGATCGTATTGCCTAAACTGAATGTAACTGTCCTTCTTTGTAAGGCTGCAAATGTGACAAGGACATTAAGGTATTCATTTTATTGTCTCGTGATCTAATTCCACTTTGGAGTGAAAGTTTCTTCATGTACCGTAACATTTGCTAAGCATTACACGTGGTTGTGACATCCCTTACTCCTTGAGCAGTTATAAATACTTGATTGGGCTGTTTTATTGGGTGAAAGTATTCAGTGTAAAGAGTTTGAGAATCACAGCGCTGACCCCAATGACCTGAGTATGTGACAGTGGCCTGAGAGTTGTTTGTGTGACATCAGTGTTCAGGTGTGTCATACTTGATATTTCAGTCCTATCTCCAAATGGGATTTGTTTGTGTGACATCAGTGTTCAGGTGTGTCATACTTGATATTTCAGTCCTATCTCCAAATGGGATTTGTTTGTGTGACATCAGTGTTCAGGTGTGTCGTACTTGATATTTCAGTCTATATCTCCAAGTTTGTGTGACATCAGTATTCAGGTGTGTCATACTTGATATTTCAGTCCTATCTCCAAATGTGATTTGTTTGTGTGACATCAGTATTCAGGTGTGTCGTACTTGATATTTCAGTCCTATCTCCAAATGTGATTTGTTTGTGTGACATCAGTATTCAGGTGTGTCTTACTTGATATTTCAGTCCTATCTCCAAATGGGATTTGTTTGTGTGACATCAGTGTTCAGGTGTGTCGTACTTGATATTTCAGTCATATCTCCAAATGGGATTTGTTTGTGTGACATCAGTGTTCAGGTGTGTCGTACTTGATATTTCAGTCCTATCTCCAAATGGGATTTGTTTGTGTGACATCAGTGTTCAGGTGTGTCATACCTGATATTTCCAGTCATATCTCCAAAAACTCTTGTAGTTGCTGCACACATTGAGGAGTTTGAGTGCTTGTGGTTGCAGACGCCTCGGATGTGTTGTTATTTCTGAAGCCCGTGTTCGGTTATTATAAACATGATTCTTCCTTCTAGCACATTGATGAGCAAGACTTCATAGCTTGTCTATGTGCAGATACTACAACGTCTTTCATTCACTTTTCTGTTGAGTCGTTTATATTTCCACTTGTTAGTAGTGTCATCAGTGGTTTTATGTTGATTATCAGCCATTAAGTGCAAAAATAAATTACTTTTTAGTATATTGATGCAGTAGTTATACAATTGTTGTTTCTGATCTTACAGGTGAGCAGTATCACATTTATTTTAAGTCCTGTGAGTTATTGAGCTGTGGGAGTTTTTTTTTTTTTTTTTTTACAGTATATCTTTTTGTCTTGATGTACTTTGTATGATGCTAATAACATGTTTGTCAGACCTATTAAGATAATTATTGAAGGTAAATCCTGAGTTAACCTGATCCAACTGCCCAAAAATCTGTTGACCAGAATTAAAGTCTGAAAACCAGGTTACAGTCAGACAAAAATTTTAAGAAAAAGTCTGAAAAAGTTTTATATTTAAAAAATATAAAGCATAATGAATTGCTGAAAAGAAAGAGGGTAAGGACAAAAGTTAATGTAAAAAAAAAAAAAAAAAGAAAAGGCTCTGTCTGTAATGAAGAAATTTCCTTAAAGTTAACGTTCAAAGCTCTGATTACCTGGTAAAATGGAAAGGCAGCAGGCTTACCGGATAGTGCATGCCCATTATTTCTGAAGTCCTTGCAAGCAAAAATTAAAAAAAAAAAAAAATTAATAAAAAAAAAAATAAAAAAAAAAAAAAAAAAAGACACCACAATTCTGTGGATGGCAGTAGTTGGAAGTAAACCAATAGTTGCCAAAAAGTATTGAAGTCCAGCCTGCTTTTTAAGTGTTTTAGGTTCTGAACTGGTTGACAACTTATATAGGCATAGAAGTTGTAAAGTAATGTGGTTCCTCTCCCAGTTTAATTCAGCTGGTACAGCTGTATTTGTAATTTGGAATGAAATGCTGGAGGTTAATTTAATGCTATGATAAAGACTATATGGGGGGGGGGGCAATAATGCTTTATTGTTTATATGTGTGCATCTATAAATAGTGGAATATAGTAGGAAATGCTTTGAGATCGACTCACTTTTTCTTTTCTTTTCATTTCTTCCCATAACAGCATAAACACTTAATGCCCTTCACAACTGTGAATCTTGAAAGGTATAAACATGGCAATTGCTTCAGCACTTTTCAATCTTATTTTCCTGTAAATTGTTTATTTTATGTCAAAATAAGGTATAAACAGCCACTGTAGACCGGTGCCTGTTGACATAAGGCAGAAATGGAATGCAGATAGGGCTTCCATTTTCCATCTTTGAACATGATCTTTAAAGACTTCTCGTACAGGCAGTCAAAAAGTGTGACAAAGAAACTGTGTTTTCATTGGCTTCAGCTGAAATAGTTTTAAAGTCCCATCATTAGCAGACATCCTAAAGGCACCCTGGCTGATAAGGAAACATTCATATTTTAGGGTAGTTTTAGAATATGAAGCTAAATGTAAGAGTTCTGTGGAAGAAGAACCCAAAGGAAAAACAATACTTTATAATGTTCATGTAACTTCTACAGTATTTAAAATGGTCACATCGTTCTCCCTTTTGCTGGTGAATAAACGATTTCGAGCATCAGTGTAGGTCGGGACACGAGCATTAAATTACCACATATTTGCTGAGGAGTATTTCAGAGTCACCCAGGCTACAGTCCAGGCTCAGCCCTGAAAGTGTCAACTGGACTGGTACACATTTTGATAAATAATTATCTTTGGACATAAGCTCGTCCCTAGGACTGTATTTCAGATTTGCGCGGTCTACTTCTTTTTCCAAGAAAAGGAGAGGATCACTTTCACTTTCCCTTTGTAGTTTTTTTCCTTTGAAGTGGACTGAATTTCTTTTGCATATAAAGAGTGAGGAGTGATTTGGATGATCAGATCAGACTGGTTTGTCTCTTTTGGAGAAATGACTAGTCTGGTTGTAGGCACAGGAGTTTTATAGCTGCTGAGCAAAGTTATTTTTGTCCTTCTATCTCCAAAAACAAAGATACAGTAAATAGTTTCCCTACAAGTAACTGACATTCAGTTGATCACGTTCTAACTGCCAAAATACAACCACTCAGATTTACCTTTGTTCACACATTGCATCATTGAGATGTAGATACTATAGATTCTCGATGTTCGTACAACATCATTATGCATGATATTGGGGAGATGTTATTCATGTTTCACTGTTGCAGTCATCACATTTGGGTTATCCCTACCAGGGTAGCCCACGGCTGGCCCGAATACCACAGACTTAGTATTTCTGTGCTGGTTGCTGTCACTTGAAGACTTACGTCAAGTCGTCAGTAGTATAAAGTAAGGCAGCCGACGCCATTACATCAGTCTTTCTTGCCGTGGAGCCCGAAGCAGAAGCAGTTTGCATGAGTGCCAGTCGGCCTCTCCCTGAGTTTCGTCTAACGAATTGAAGTTGAAGTCTTCTAAAGCTAAGTACCCCGTTGGGGATCCTTTTTTCTTGCACTAACCGATGTCAGAAAAAGTTAATAATTGTCTCACCTGTGGAAAACAAATACCACATCGAGACTTCCACTCTTACTGCGTAATTTGTTTAGGCCCAGACCACGATGCCCCTCATTGTCGTTTCTGTGCTTTGTTCAATGCCAGAACTATCCGTTGTCGGGCCCTTATTGTAGCCAGATATTTTCCCTTACAGTCCTCGAACTCCGATATGGCTTCAGTAAGCCATCCAACAGCAGATCTTCTGAAAAAACGTAAAGATAAAGACAGAGACAGACCGCACAGGTCCAAACCTACCGACGACACTTCCGTTAAGCTGGTCGTTGGTTCTCCGGTACTCAGTGAGACACTTTCGCAGCCCCTGATGCCCCCTTCTGTTGATTCACAGGCCGCTACCGAGACCCTTTCGGAGTTCGGTATGCCGCAAAACTCTTCTGCGACTAAGGATCCTGCGGTCGTCTCAACCTTGGAATGGTCTGGAGCCCCAGAGCATGCACCAGCTTCCAAGGAAGTCCTTCGCACTACCAAATCTTTACACAAACAGACGT
The DNA here is from genome assembly GCF_019279795.1 of Protopterus annectens. Classification (NCBI taxonomy): domain Eukaryota; kingdom Metazoa; phylum Chordata; order Ceratodontiformes; family Protopteridae; genus Protopterus; species Protopterus annectens. The sequence continues at coordinate 663,124,483 of NC_056733.1, read as the reverse complement.
CTTCTTTCACGATTACCGTTCTTTCTAAGACTACAGAGTTTCTTAGGCCCAGGGTACGAACCACACCCAAGAAACCAACGACCCACTCTCAAGTGCCTGCTACCTTGCCTCAGTCTCAAATGGTTTAAAATGACAGTAGACCTTATCAAGCTAATCAGGGGAAGCCAAGCTACCCCCTCCAAAAGGAAAAAAGATCTGTCCCCTGTAGTTTTGTCTGAACAAGAGTCAGATGAATCTGATGCATCTGAATATGAAGACATGCAACCCTCTCCACTTATGAGGATTCTGATGCAGAGGATTCCATTCCTTCAGCCTCTCCCCCAGAGGATTTTTCCTTTGAGGAAATCCTGCATACCTTAAGGGAGCATTTCCAATGGGAGAGTCAGGACTACCCTCAGTCTAAAAAGAGACTCCGGAAATTCCTAGATCTTCCACAACACAGACCCTTAGCCATCCCCCCGTCCTGATGTTGTGGAGGATGTTTTCTTCAAATCCAGTTTGACTCTTGACACCCTTCCTCCTGCTCCCAGAAAACCAGACAGATACTACAGAGTCCCTGACTCACACAAATATATTTTTAGAAATCCTACAGCTGACCATGAGGTCATTTCTCAAGGGCCAAAAGGGATTAAAGCAACCTCGGGTAAGAATCCCACCCCCTCAGACAGGGATTCCCGAGCATTGGACAGATGGGGTAAAAAAGTATACACCTCACCTACTCTTGCTATCAGGGCACTAAATTGTCAATTCCATATGCTGAAATATCAGCAACATACCATGGAACTCCTAAAACAAAAAATGTCTTCCTTTCCTGCTTGGGCAGAATCTAAAGATTTACAAGAGTTAATGCATTCTGCAAATCAAGTAACTAAACACAATTTGCACTGTGGTTTTAACACCCTAGAAGCTTCTTGCAGGGCAGCAGTCACTGGATCTGTAATTAGAAGGCATGCATGGCTTAAAGAACAGCCCCTGCCAGACCATGTCAAATCTAAATTGTTGGCTGCCCCCTTGCACAAAGATACATTATTTGGCACTAAGGCAGAAGAGGTCTTAAAAAAGATGGAAGAAAAAGCAAAATCTATTCAAACTGGATTTCTTGTAGGTCCAGCCCCCTAGGTTCAGCAGGCATTGTCCTTCCAAGCACTGGTCCTTTCCAGCTTCCAGTAAACAGGCCCAGCAGAGGTCCCGGGGAAGCAAACCCCCCCCCCAGACAGCAGACCCAGGGAATGCAGAGATCTAAGCAGTGGACTACCTCCACTTCAAAATCAGGGAGTTCTAAGCCACTCCCGTATGGTAAGAACTCACAATGACTCACCTCCTCCACCCCTCCCTCTGCCCATCTTCACTTACCCCTAGGAGGAAAACTCTCCTTTCACTCAAGCACCTGGACCACCATTACCAAGGACCAATGGGTTCTGAAAATTGTGTCTCAGGGATACAAACTTTCCTTCCACACCCTTCCAACCCCAAAAGGGTTCCCAGATCTAACACCAAATTAGTGGGCAGAGGCTCAAAAGCAAATCCTTTCCCTGCTCTCTATGAGGGCAATAGAGCATGTTCCTGCAGAACAGATAGGCCAAGGTTTCTACTCCAGACTATTTCTGATGCCCAGAAAAGAGGGCACCTGGTGCCCTATACTTGAGCTATCTATTCTAAACACCTTCCTTGTGATCCCAAAATTCGAAACGCTCACCCTCCAGCTCCTGCTACCCATGCTGTCCAAGGACGCTTGGCTAGCCACCCTAGATCTAAAAAAAGGCCTACCTCCACATTCCTATCAGGGAATCATGCAGGAAATATCTCCACTTCAGGGCAGGATATCGACACTTTCAGTTCTCTGTACTTCCCTTTGGCTTATTTACTGCTCCCAGAGTTTTCACAAAATCTCTGGCTCCGGCCATTGCCTTCTGCAGACAAAGAAACAAAGAAACATTCAGATTTACCCTTAGACGACTGGCTTATTCAGGCAGACAGCCAGGAAAAGCTGCTCAAGCACCTGGCCTTTGTAAATACCCTTCTAACCTCCCTAGGGTACACAATCAACAAAAAGAAATCCAAGCAGGTGCCCACCCAAAGTATAATCTTCCTGGGAGCAAGTCTGGACACAGCATCCCAGATGGCATTCCTTACTCCAGAAAAATAAATTTTCCTGACAAGCTACTTCTCTCGACTAGTCATCAGGCCCCAACTAATTGCAAGGAAGATCCTACAAGCTGTGAGGTTTATGGCATCTTGCATTCTACTCATTCCATATGCCAGACTGCATATGAGGAAACTTCAGTGGTACCTAAAGAGCCTTTGGTGTCAACGCTCTCAAGACCTGGAAACTCTTCTAGCTCTAATTCCTTGCCTCAGAAAAGATTTTCTTTGGTGGGCAACAGCATCCTTCCACAACAAGGGAATGCCTTTCTCCCCACCCCCTGCCACCCATACCCTCACCACAGACACATTAGGAAGGCGCAGACAGGGCCAATGGAGCCCACAGCAAATCCCTCTGCACATCAGTCAAAAAGAGATGATGGCTGTGCAGCACGCCTTGATAGCTTTCAAGCCCCTTTCTCTCTCCAGGGGCTCTCCTGATCAAAACAGACAACACCACTGTGATGTGGTACATCAACAAGTGGGGAGGGACTCACTCCTACCCTCTACACGGGCTGGCCATAGCCCTTTGGCACACAGCCTCTGCCATGAATCTACACCTGTTAGCACAATTCCTACCAGGATCCCTCAACTCTGTGGCAGACCAATTAAGCAGAAATCTTCTGGACCCACATGAGTGGCAACTCAACAGAAGTACCTTCACCCTAATAACTCAGAAATGGGGAACCCCGAAGGTAGACCTCTTTGCCTCCCACACCAACCATCAGATCAGCAAATTCTGCACCAGGAGGCATCACTGCATGGCTTGGAAAGTGGATGCCCTGTCCTTCCCCTGGGTCAATCTATGGGTCTGTGCCTTTCCTCTCCTCCCTCTCATCCCCAGGATGCTGCTCAAAATAAGGGAGGAAAAACCAATGACCATTCTTATTGCTCCAGACTGGCTCCAGCAGCACTGGTACCCCTTGCTGTGCAGACTGTCCCCCTACCCCATGGCATCTTCCTCAGATTCCAAACCTCCTGACCCAGAGGGAAGGGGAATTCATGCATCCCCAATTGCAGACCCTCAGTTTGGCATCTTGGCTTATTCCCTAACCACAAACCAATGTGCCAACCTCAGTAAACAGGTTCTGGATGTTATCCATGAGGCCAGACATCCTAGCACCAGAAAGTCTTATGCTGACAAATGGAAAAGGTTCTGCACGTGGATCCAGGCTAAGGGAGCCAACACGGCACAGCCCTCCCTCACTCTCATCCTGGATTACCTAGCTGACCTCCTACACAGTGGCCTGTCTTTCTCCTCTATTAAAATTCATGCCTCTGCTATTTCTGCTCATTTTCCCACTGAACAGCCCCTTTTCTCACACCCTTTGATCAAACAGTTCCTCAGAGGGGCTGGCACCTTGAGGCCACCCAGAAGGGCACCAACACCAGCTTGGGACCTTAACTTTGTTTTGGAAAAGCTCACCATGCCCCCTTTCAAACCACCTTTTTCTGCAGAGCTAAAATTTCTATCCTGGAAAACAGCATTCCTTCTGGCCATCACTTTAGACAGAAGATTCTCTGAGCTGCAAGCACTCATGGCTGTGGAACCCTTCGTCATCTTCCAGGCAGACAGGGTATCCCTCAGAACAAACCCATCCTTCATGCCCCAAGTGGTTTCCAGTGTGACTCTTAACCAATCCATTCATTTGCCCACCTTTTTTCCCAATCTCCAGAACATAGGGGGAAGGATTTTTCACACTCTAGATGTTCACAGACAGCTCAGATTCTATCTAGACAGAACTAAATCCTTCAGAAAGTCTGATCAACTGCTGGTTAGCTTTGCTACAGGGGCAGAAGGCAAAGCCATTTCCAAACAAACCATTTCAAAATGGATAGCACACTGCATCCATTTCTGCTACAAACAGTATGGAAAGCCTGCCCCCAAGGGAGTCAGGACACACTCCACCAGAGCAGCCTCCACCTCTGCAGCTTTCCTCAGAGGAGTCCCCACCAGGGACATCCTGGAGGCTGCCACCCGGACATCTGTTCACACTTTTACCAAGCATTACCACTTGCCTCTCTTCTCCTCCAAATCTAGGGCAGGGTTTGCCTCTGCAGTCTAGCAGGGCATCCTAGCCAGCCCCTAGTTGCATTGACTGCCTCCACCCTTTTCCTCAGCTTTGGGAATCAACCCAAATCTGATGACTGCAACAGTGAAACACGAAGAACATAGTACAGTTGTGTACACTTACCATAAATGTAGATGTTCAAGTGTATTCACTGCTGCAGTCCTGGTTTCCCTCCCACCATCCCCCTTTCTTCTCTTTCTTCTTTTATTACCATTCTAACTTGTTGTTCTCCTTGCCTTACAAGGGACATTTTGGTATTTATTTTCCACTGGTGGGGTTTCTTCCAGCAGACCCTGGCCTCCTACTTGGGGGCTCCTGACAGGTTAGGGCAAGAAAAACTGATGTAATGGTGTTGGCTGCCTTATGTTATACTACTGACGACCTGACGTCAGTCCTCAAGCGACAGCAACTGACACAAAAATACGAAGTCTCTGGTATTCGGGCCGGCCGAGGGCTACCCTGGCAGGGATAACCCAAATGTGATGACTGTAACAGTGAATACACTCGAACATTTACATTTATGGTAAATGTACACAACTGTACTTTTCTTTTTTTCCCCACTGTTCTGTGACTATGGAGTAAGTATATATAAATATGTGAGCGTGGGGGGGGGGGGGGCTTGCATCTCACATAGGGGTTGCGAGGGGGGCTTGCCCCCTTCAGAAATATTTATTTGTCTGTGAGTGGTTTGCATGTAACTTGTGTTCTCTGTTTTTTTGAGCAGCTGGTTTTCAAGCAGTTATGTCTGAATCATTCAAAGGGCTATAAATGCATTAATTTATAGCCCTTTTGAATAGGTTCATAGGTAGGTACTAGGCTATTAGCCCTAGGGCCTATATAAGCCTAGCCAAAAAGGTACCCAGGCTTTCGCCACCCAAGAAAATTATTTTCCTGTGCCCCTGTCAAGCAGAGACACAGAAGTGATCCCTGGGGTGAATTTCCTATTTTCCATACAATCATCAAGATTTTTCTTGAAGAATGCTAATGAGGAGCTCTGTTTGACATAGATAGGTAGTCTTTTCCAGAGTATGGGAAGTCTCTGGGACAGGAATCTATCCCTCCAGCATGTTCTGTTTATTGTGGTGACAGGGTTTAGATCTCTAGAGTATGTAGCTCAGAGGGATTGGGATTTCTTTAAGTGGAGCATGTCCAACAGCTCTGGGTTTGACATAGCTTTGTATGTTAGGCAGAGATCGCCTCTGAGTAGGCGATATGTGACGGAGTAAAGCTGGAGTTGTTTGAGACGATCTGCATAGAGCATCTGTTTGAGGCCAGTAATCCTCTTTGTGAGGTATTTCTGTGGCCTTTCCAGTTGTTGTAGATGTCTTGTGAGGTACATACCAAAAGGGGTGTTGTACTTTATAATGGGTCTAATGAGTGATGAGTAGTGGGGAACAATGACCTCTTTTTTTCTGGATGAGAAACCTTTTGTGATGAGATGAGCCACGTAGAAGGATTTCCTGACCACTGTGGTGATGTGATTATCAAAGGAGAGACTACTGACCACCTGTGTCCCAAGGTCTCATCACACTTTCTGCGTTAAGTAGACTACCACTTATGTGGTAGCTCATGGGTACAGAGTTTTTACCAAAGGGGATGACAATACACTTTTTGGCATTGAGCTTCAGGCCATAGCTTTGACACCAGGCATCTGTCTCAGTGAGTCCCTTTTGTAGTATGTCCATATCGTTAGGAGTTTCGATGGCTCCTAGTTTGCAGTCATCTGCAAACTTTGTTAGACAAAGACCTTCTGTGTTAGCCTGTACTTCAGAGAAGTAGATACCAAACAGGACAGGACCCAGGACTGAACCCTGTGGTACTCCACTTGTCACTGCTCTGAAGTCGGATTTGGAGTCTGCTACTTTCACAGTGTGGGTTCTGTCCATGAGCCAGTTGGCAACCCATCTTGTGACATAGGGATTTATACCTAGTTTAGTGAGCTTATCTATAATTCCAGAGTAAGGGATGGTGTTGAAAGCCCTGACGAGATCTAGATAAGCTGTGTGAACCACCTTACCTTCATTTATGGCTTTGCTGACTGCTTCAAAGAAGTCAGTCAGGTTTAGGAGACATGATCTGCCTTTTACAAACCCGAACTGGGTAGGGTCCAGAGTTTGGAGATTACCAATGTCTTTGTTTATGAGTTCCTTGATAATACGTTCCATGGCCTTGCAGACCAGGCTCATCAGGCTAATGGGGTGGTAGTTCCCGGGGTCCATCATGGCTCCCCCTTTGTGGAGTGGGATAACCGTCGCGGTGTGCCATTCAGTGGGCACAAAGCTTGAGGTGAGGCTATGATTGAACATGGTACTTAGGTAGGGTGCCAGTTCATTCTGTAGTTCGTGTAGCACGCAGCCTGGGATATTGTCAGTTCCCATGGATGCTGTGTTCTTTGCTTTGGAGAGTGTGTTTTTTACCTGTGCAGCCGTAATTACAGGAACTTTGCATTCTTCTGGTATAGAGATGGGCCTTCTAGGGGGTGAGGGGGGGGGGTAAAGTTAGCACTGAACCTATCTGCCAGGATGTTGGCAATATCAGTTGGTTCTGTATATTTAGTGCCATTGTGCTGTAACTCAGAGCAGATCTGAGTGTTGCCATTGAGATTCTTGACATAGCTATAGAATGCTTTGTGGTTGTCTTTAGAGTCAGTGGCAATTTTGTTTTCGTAACTAGCTTTGGAGGATTTTATGAGGGATCTCAGCTTCTTACTGAGGTTGACCAGGGAGTTCCTCCCAGTCATGGGATTTTACTCTTTTTTTGCAACAGTTTCTTTCTTCTGTTGTAGAGTTTGTTTATGGCAGAGGACCACCAGATTGGCTTCCTTTTTTTGGAGCATAGCATCTTGGTTCTATTAGGGATAGCATGATCCATGCGCTCGTATAAGTGCTTATAAAGTGCATTTGTGTAGGATTCAGCAGTCCTACCTCTATTGTCCATCTTCATGGTTGTCATGAAGTTTGCTACTCCTGTCTTAAGAAGTGTGAAGTTGGCTTTGGAGAAGTTTTTTATGGTGGTTTCCCTAGTTGGGGGTGGGGGCGGGATGTGGATGTCTAGGGTGATTAGCTTGTGGTCAGATCTGACCAATGAGGAATTGACCTCTGGTGTGGAACACCGGTTGTCCATGTTGGTAATGACCATGTTGGTAATGGTCTAGGATATTGCTGCCCCTGGTAGGGGTGTGAATAAGTTGATCCAAGGCGTTGGAATTTATGAATTCCAGAAAACGTTGAGCAAAAGAGTTGGTACATGAGTCGTTTTCCCAGTTAATGGTGGGGTAGTTGAAATAGCCAATTATTAGGGTGTATCAAGAAATGAGGAGTGGGAATCCTGGGGCATGGTGGGGGTCTGTAGCAAGCTACAGTTTGGATTGCGGTCTTGCCCAGAGTTAGTTGCACTTGGATAATCTCTGATGCATTATGCTGTGCAACTAGACTGGAGGTGTGGATATCCTTAATGAATATGGACACGCCTCCACCTTTAGTGCTTCGTTCCAGGTTAGGTGGCCGAAAGGTGTGGTATAAATTATAGCCTGGTAATGCAGGGGTGCTCTCTGGAGCCTTGAACCAGGTCACTGTCACTGAACAGATGTCTATGTTCTCCATTTTAAGGATTTTAAGAAGTTTGAATGATTCAGACATGATTGCTCAACAACTTAAATTGTGGAATCTTCCTCTCTTACCAAAGGCCTTTACATGACTTGATATAGGCTGTGAGCAGAGCCCGAGAACCACAGCCTCCTGCCTTCAGAGCAGCAGATAATATTATGTAGAACTCCAGCTGATAATCTAGATCTACTTTTACATCTAATGGGGATCCTACTGCTGTTTTTTTTTTATTCTGCCCAGGTTCTGAGGAAAAAATAAAGTTGCCACTCTCTCTTCTGACAAAAATTCACAGCAGTGTCTTGATTTAACAAAATGGAGTATATTTTTTGCAACATTGAAGTTAAGATCATCATTTATCTAACTTGTATGGTTTATAAAGTTCATATAACGGAGACGATTCTGTGTCTTACTACCTGATCCACTCACTGAAGATAAGCTGTTCAATGTGGTCACCACTGCCGATAAGATGCTCTGCCATATAACAAAGTATTTCATTGATGCAAGGTGGTATTGCAGCTGTTACGTTTAGCAAGTATCAGACGGAAGTTACAATGTGAGCAATCTATACTGTAAAATGCATCACTAATGTTTAGTTTTGGTGATTTCTGTAGAAAGATCAAGAGTCTGATGGCTCAGAGAATTTTTCCTTCTACAAGCTTACGATAGTCCCATAGTTAAAACAGTAGTGATATAAAACCCCCTAAAAATGGTTTAACTGTGTTATTTTAATTTTGTTGGTTGTGTTATATATCACTGTTTCGTTATCTCACATGTGAGGGTCAGTCATTTTTCTCACATTTCTGTCGTGGAGTGACTCCCAGGATACACTCTTGGCTCAAGCTTGGAAGCTTCAATCAGTCTAACATTGATATCAGATATACAGCAAGACTTGTATATGAGCTGTACCACTTTACAAAGCATGCTGTTGCAGCGAGTTGTATTAGCTGTTCTGCTCTGTCGCAGTGCCTGTTTTACCTGGCTCCATGAGTACAGCACAGAGATATTATAACCTGCACTCATTATTTGAAATACCAAGCAGTAAGTTAAGTGGATTCAGCTCTTGCCATCTGAAACCTTGAGTCACTTGTCATTTTTTGTTTAAACTGATTTGCTATTTCTGGAGGTCACCTGCATTAGCAATAAGAATTTGGCGCCTTTTTCTTTCTTTCTTGGTTTGCCTTTGGATTGGATAGGTCCATTTTACTCCTTCATTTTACCATTTCGTGATTGTGATGGTTTTGTTTCATGTTTCATTGTAGTTTATTTAACCCAGAATATTATATTAGCCTTAATAATGGAAACCTGCTAATGTTTCCTGTACTGACTGCCTCTGTAGTCATAACATGAAATGGGATATCATTCATATCACAAGACCATTTAAAGCATGAGAAAAAATGCTGTCATTGTGATGATTGGGGAGAGATGGGCGAAGGCTGCCAGCCTAGTCAAATAGAATTTGATACATAATTCTATCAACTGTATAAATAAATGTAAGAAAACACTGTAAAATGTGAACTTCAAGATTGTTGCCACATTGCCATCTGCTGTAAGGAAAACCAAGCCAAGTATTTCAGATGTGTCTTTTTAAGTTGAAAAGATCTTATTAATGTTTTACAAGTCGGTTCCAGTGCGGCTGGATGAAGGTTTCATGTCCATTGTTTTAAGGCTAAAGTTTATGACTAGAATTTAGATGTGGAAGGTGCTTTATTGCTCTGGTTTCTGCTAGCATATACATGTGAAATGTCTTGTATTGTAAGTTTCTGAAGAGGTGTTAGATTGCTAAATAATGCAGTTTGTGGCCTGAGAACTCAGACCAGTTGTTAAGATGATGCAATATGAATACTGGGAAAATCTAAGTGTCAAAAATTATGTAATTTTGGGAGGGCCTTAGATACATGTTTGTTAGTAATGTTTAAATACTATTTCTCACAAGAGACTGGGAACCATTTTGACTTTGGACATCCATCTTACCAGCACTCTGCCTTATGCTCACATGTAAGTTTTAGCACTGTGATTTTGTGTAGGAATAGTTAAAGCTAGTAAAGATTAATTAGGTATTTTTCTTTGAAATCAGACCTGTCCTACTTTATTATTTTGAGTTTCTGAGTGATCTGTGAACTCTTAGATATCTTTGTGGTGTAGCAGTTTTGTCTTGTGTTTTAATTATTTATTATTAAATATTTTTAAAGCCTTCTACCTGTGGCTGATCTGTGTGGATATGAGCTCTAGAGTACATTGCATATTTATAGAGGTTATTGTAATAGGCCACTCTAAAGTAAGCCTTGATTGTTAGTCATCCTACCATTGGATATTAATATTCCACAATAATAATTGGACACCCTTTTAAGGGCCTTTTAGTAACTGATATTATTAACTGAGTGGTGGCAGTAATTACTACCATATAGTCTGGGTAAAGGAATACAGTTGGAGAATCTGTGTCAGCCTTTCCCATGAGTGCCTGTGAAGTTGTATAAATACTTATCTCAGAGTGTGTGTGTGTTGTGTCAGCTACTTGGCAGGGACACGAAGCACTGGTTGGACAGAGAGGGTACTGGAGGTTTTAGCTTGCCCAGTTAGGCTGAGACCTGGACCCTGTAGCTGTGCCAGTGGGGAGTCTTATTGGGGACCTGGTGAGCAAGGGAGCAACCAGCCCCAGACTGACTGTGATCTCTGTGTGCACTTAAGGGAAATTGTACTTTACTGTGTATATTAGTTATCATTTCCTCTTCTATGAGACGACCTCCCTGGTGTTAGTGGTGAGGATTGAGGCTCTATGATTGCTGGGCCAGGGTACGGTCGTCACAGTCACCAACAAAAATCAGCTAAAACAAGCTATCCTAACTTTTCTCATTAAACAAGGAGGTTTACAGTTCTGTACTCTTGTTATATAACGCTAAAAAGAAAAGATAGCATCCATAATGCTGATTGTTGACAGCTAGCTATTATTGGTAAAGGAGTAAAATACATAATTTATGAAGATATTACTTGAATGATTTGACTCTTTATGAGAAGGAGTCAATGCCAAAAGGATTTTTGTAATATCTTTTAGAAAGGGAATACTAGTTTAGAAGCAGTATCTTCTTTTTTAAATTATTTTCTTAAACTTTGACACATACAGCTTAAGTAGAATGTTTGAAGGCTTAGGTGTTTTAGACTTTGTTAAAGGGACAATTTTTGTCAGGGTTAACTAGTATGGGTATTACCCAGTCGTAATCTGTTGCGAACCTGGGGATTCAAGGAAAGTCATAAACTGTTCCTCATTACAGTATGGTATAATAATGCCCACAAGAATCATTATGGTCTTAATAAAAGACATCCTGACCTAGAGTCATTGCCCAGCAGGTGGAAAGAAAATAGGTGCATTTAATTAAAGAACTAATAGTCACTTCGGGGGGGGGGGGGTGGACCCGGTGGTGCAGCCATTAGTGTTGTCACCTAACAGCAAGGGTTCTCCGGCTCAATTCTTGGCTGGGGTGCCTTCTGTGCAGAGTCTGCATGTCTTCTCTGCGGTCATGTGAGTTTCCTCCGGGTGCTCCGTTTTTCTCCCACATTCCAGAGACATGCAGTAGGTTGATTGGGCACTCTAAATTGGCTGTAGGTGAGAGTGTGTGTGCGAGTGAGTGGTACGGATGAATTACTGCGGCAGAGCTAGCCACCCAGCAGTGTAAACCTTGGCTCGAGATGATTGTCACTGCCGAAGTGACACCCTGACCCCATGTGCAAAATGAGAAAAGGGGTTGAGGATGGATGGAGTCACTTCAGGAGAGGCAGGTAAAGAAACCGTAACTGTGAGACACTGCTTAAATATATTAGTCTCATTTTGTAAGGCATTAAAATTTGCACTAACAAGAAATATAACTCAGATATATATCCCCCTACCTTAAACTATGGAAGGACTTGGGAAATGTTCTAGCAGAACAAATTTTCAAGTACTGAGATTCAGATGACAACAGAGTACAAGAATACTTGGAGGTCGTAGCCTTAAAATTAAGAGTGAAATTGCCCAGTCAAGACAGAGTCCATACTAGCTTATTGTTCACATAATGCAAGGGAGTAAAGTGGAAAGAGTTGATAGGATAGACATCCAAAAATAGAGTCAAGCAAACAGCAATCCCGTGGAGAAGTGCCAATAGCCTCAAGATGAAGAGACAATTCATAGCATGTGATACTCGGAATATTCATTTTTGAACAGTAAAAATAAATAAATAAATAAATCACTGGTTTTGCAAAAGTTTCTATTGTTTAACATCCCATAATTTTTTTTCAGTTTTGTTTTTCATTCTACCTACTTCTGGTATGTTATGCACATTATTATTTACTTGGCATTTTTGTTGTATAGATACAGATTTTTTCACATTTTAAATACTTTTCCTGGAGAAGAAACTAGAAAATTAAAGCTGTAGCAGAATGTGTTTTAGCCTAATAATTTCATTGTTTGTAAAACGTTTCATAAATATTTTAGTGTTTCTTTATATAAAAAAAATCAAATGTCACATTCAGTCACATCACATTCCTTCCCCAGACAAGAAAACACATCTTTTTTTAAGGAAGAAACATCAGATTATTGGCAAAAAGTAATGAACATAGGTTTATAGGTAGGTACTAGGCTATCTGCCCAAGGGCATTTATAAGCCTAGCCAGAGTGTGTCGGCTTTCGCCACCCCATTGATTAATTAACTGATCCTCTGTCAAGCAGAGCCAATGAAGTGATCCCAGGGGTGTATTTTCTGTTACCCATCCACTCGTCAAGGTTTTTCTTGAAGAGTGTTAGTGAGGGGCTCTGCCTATTGTAATTTGGAATTTTGTTCCAAAGCATGGGGAGTCTCTGTGACAGGAATCTATCCCTCCAGCATGTTCTATTTATTGTTGTGGCGAGGTTTAGCTCACTAGAGCGCATGGCTGGCAGTGACTTGGATTTCTTTAGGTGGAGCATGTCCATCAATTCTGAGTTGGACATGGCTTTGTAAGTCAGGCAGAGATCGCCTCTGAGTAAGCGATATGCCACTGAATACAGCCGGAGTTTTTTCAGTGGGGGCTGCATAGGACATATGTTTGAGGCCAGTAATCCTCTTGGTGAGGTACTTTTGTGGTATTTCCAGCTGTTGGAAGTGTCTTGTGAGGTACATCCCAAATGGGACATTGTACTCTATGATGGGTCTAATGAGTGACGAGTAGAGGGGCACTATAACCTCTTTATTTCTAGATGCAAACCCTTTAGTAATTAGAAGGGCCACATAGAAGGATTTCCTAACTACTTTGGCAATATGATTGTCAAAGGAAAGATTACTATCTACCTGGGTCCCCAGATCTCTTATTGCCCCTTCTGTATTAAGGGGGCTGCCAACTATGTGGTAATTCATGGGTGTTTCATTTTTCCCAAACAGGATGACTATGCATTTTTTTTTTTGGCATTTAGCTTAAGGCCATGACTTTGACACCAGGTGTCTGTCTCAGTAAGGCCCTTTTGTAGGATGTCCATGTCAGCCGGAGAGTCAGTTATGGCTCCCGGTTTGCAGTCATCAGCAAACTTGGTTAGCCATAGTCCTCCTGTGTTTGCCTGTTCTTCTGAGAAGTATATGCCGAACAGTAGGGGTCCCAGGACCGAGCCTTGTGGGACACCACTTGTGACTGGTTTAGAGTCGGACCTGGAGCTGTTTTTATCGTGTGAGTTCTGTGTAAGCCAGTTGGCAACCCATCTCGTGATGTAGGGGTTTATGTTCAGGCTGGTGTTTTTCTGTAATACCCGAGTGGGAATGGTGTTGAAAGCCTTGGCGAGGTCAAGGTAGGCTGTATGAAATACCTTTCCCTCATCTTTGGCCTTGGTGACTGTCTCGAAGAAGTCAACCAGGTTTAGTAGGCATGATCTGCCCTTAACAAAGCCGAACTGGGTCGGTTCAAGTGTTTGGAGGTTACCAATGTCTTTGTTAATGAGTTCCATGATGATGCGCTCCATAGCCTTGCAGACCAGGCTACTCAGGCTTACGGGGCGATAGTTACCAGGGTCAGTTGTGGCCCCTCTTTTGTGGAGAGGAATAACCGTTGCTGTGCACCATTCTATGGGCACGTAGCCTGTGGAGAGGCTGAGGATGAACAGCATGTTTAGGTGGGGGGTTAGTTCGTTTTGTGCAAGACGCAGCCTGGGACACCATCTGGTCCCATTGACGCTGATTTTTTGGCTTTTGAAAGGGCTGTTTTCACCTGTGCGTCTGTGATTTTTGGGACACTACACTTTTCCGGTATTGTTGTGGGCCCTTTTGGAGGTGAGAGGGGGGTGAAGTTTGCACTGAATCTATCTGCCAGGATGTTGGTAATATCAGTAGGTTCAGTATATTTTGTGCTATTTTGCACTAGTTCAGTGCATATCTGCAAGTTGCCACTTAGATTCTTAACATAGCTAAAGAAGGCTTTGTGGTTGTCTTTTGAATTATTGTCTATTTTTCTTTCGAAGTTAGCCTTGAATGATTTCATGAGGGACCTTAGTTTCTTACTGATAGTGATCAGGGATGTCTTTCCTTCTTGGGATTTGCTTTTTTTCTGAACTAGTTTCCTCCTTCTATTGTATAGCCTATTTATTGCAGGGGTCCACCAAACTGGTTTCCTTTTCTTAGAGTAGTGAGTCTTGGTTTTGCTAGGGATGGCACGATCCATGCATCCATGTAGGTGCTCATAGAGTGCATTTGTAAAGGGTTCTGCATGTTGGGCAGCATTATCCTTTAGCGTGGGGGCTGTGAAACTTACCACTTCTGTCTTAAGTAAGGCGAAGTTTGCTTTAGAAAAGTTTTTTACTGTGGTTTCCTTAGTTGGGGGTGGTGGTGGGGTGTGGACATCCAGAGTGATTAGTTTATGGTCTGATCTAACCATTGACGGGTTGACCTCCGGTGTGGAACACCTGTCTCCCATGTTGGTGATGACCAGGTCCAATATGTTTTCACCTCTGGTAGGGGAGTTTACCAGCTGATCCAAGGTGTTTGTGTTGATGAATTGCAGGAAGCGCCGGGCCTGGGAGTTTGTACTCGAGTAGTTTTCCCAGTGAATGGTAGGGTAATTGAAATCGCCCAATATCAGGGTGTTTGGTAGGACCTTCATGTTTTCCAGTGTCTCCAGAAAGGTGGAGTGGTGGTCCTGGGTCATGGAGGGTGATCTGTAGCAGGCCACAATTTGCATTGCAGATTTGCCCAATGTTAGTTGCACATGGATGATCTCAGAGGTATCCTGCTGGGCCACTAACCTGGAGGTGTAGGTATCCTTGGTGTATATGGATATACCCCCTCCTTTTGTGTTTCGGTCTGTGTTCTGTGGCCGAAACGTGTGGTATGAATTGTAGCCCGGTAGTGCTGGGGTGCTCTCTGGCTTGAACCAGGTTTCAGTTACTGCACAGATGTTGACGTTCTCCATACTGAGGAGTGCTTCGAGCACGTGCATTTTGAGATTTAAACTTCTGGTGTTGAGTAGCATAACCCTCAGTTTTTTGTTAATTGTGCTGTTTATGGAGGTGGGTTTGACTTTTGAGCCTTGCCTAAAAAAGGCACTATGGGGGCAGCAAGAGCCTTGGCCAGTATTCGAAAGCCTAGGGGTGACAGGTGCAAGCCATCTCTCGCAAAGCAATGCGGCTTGTCAAGCATGTCGTCCCAGGCTGACAGATACTGGATCCCCTTTGAATGACACCAGACTCTTAGCCAATTGTTGAAATTGATAATTTTTTCTTTATACTGAGGTATTATTCTTGGTGAGGGCAGGATGCTACTCAGGGTCAGGGTCATACCAGCCTGGGCTACATGATCAGCCCATTCTGGGCTTCCATGTCTCTTTTCATGTAGTCCAGGGAGGTGCGTCTCAGGTCATTCACACCAACATGAACAATGACAGAGTCATATTTGTATTTGTTCTGGAGTGACCTGATTGCTTGTGTTATGTGGCGGATTCTGCCTCCCGACAGGCAGCTAACAGTAACCTTCTGCTTGTCCAGCCTAGTGAGTGGGATGTCGGTGTGCCTGACTACAGAGTCACCTATTACTAGTGTGTTAGGTATGTTATTTCGCCTTAAGGGCTGTGACTGTGCGGCACACTGATTTTGTGTTTTATGTGTTGTCTGGTTTGTGACGGGAGGTGCAGGTTGTTTGGGTGTCTGCTTTGGAGGTCTCTGATGCTTTTGCAGGTTTTTATTTAGAGCCTCTGAGTATGATTTTGTGTATTTGTGTATTTTTTGCCAGTGCTGTTTTAGTAGGTCTGTGTGCAGCTGGAGGTGTGGTGCAAGTGTTAACCTTCTCTTGACTGTCTGTTCCACTCTTGGGTGGAGACAGCTTAGCTTCCAGTTTGGCTGTATAATTGCATCTCTCGCATATGTTAGTGTTTTGTGGTAGGAGGAGGGGGCTGTCTGTGTACATGATGCAGTTGTAACATTGCCTCAGGATACCCAGATTCACCAGCTGGACTGAAGAGTGCACCTGAATTTGCCCTTTGGTCATGCCTGAATAGTAGGGTGAGCTGCTTAGTCGCTTGGTTGGTGAGGGGTGAATAAAGAGCCTTGCCCTGGTGGGCAATCAGTGTCAGGGTATATTAGTGCTTGCTATTAGGTCTGAGCAAGTGCTGGGCTGTAAGATGCTTTTGAGTGCTTAGGTTGAGAGTTAGACTAGTTTCAAGGGAAAAACTGAAGAGAAGACTTAGTGGAGCCGGGAATAATTTAACCATAGCTAACTGGCACTGCCCGGTGCACAAAACCGTGCAAACGCGGTTTTTATAGTAGGGAAATGAAAGAGATAGAAATTAGCCCAAAATGGCCAATAAACTACTAACTTCTGGGCTGGAACCATTCCTCCAGGGACAGATAGGTTGCTCAAAGCTCCCCTCTCTCACAGGTGAACAGAGAAACTTCCTTCTATCCAAGTAAGGTATGGGCAACTCAGAAACTAGTATCATAGCCCTGAATTCAGCACTAGTCTGAAAACTTGGCTATACTAGCTTAGAAAGGTGGGAAACAAGGATTTTTTTTGTTTGTTTTGTTTTTTTGACAAGATAAGGCAAAAACAGTAATAAAAATACACTTAAAACAGCTTTAAAAGACTATAAACAATCAGAAAAGGCTATCACACTTTAGTGTGTAGCCTACAACAGTTAAACAAATTATTTAAACAAAAAACAACTTTTTAAAAGTGCAGGCAGTCAAATAAATACAATATGTGAAAAAAACAAGCTTTTAAATCACAATAAATGCTGGAAAATCTGCATTTAGGCAGAAAACAGTTAAGTACAGCAAGAAAGTACAGAAAACTGATACTTAATCACTCCAAGTCTCTCTTCTACACTAGAAGGCTTTGTATCAGTTTAAGGCTTTCTAGTGCTACCCATTAAGCTAGTTACATGAAAGATGGGAAACAAGCGCAGATGTGGTCTTTTAAACCAGAAAGTTGAAAGAGACGGACAAACTGTCCAAATGGTCAATAAACTACAATTTCTGGGCCAAGAACCTCTCCTCTTGTGGTAGACAGGCTACCTAGTGCTTACCACTCCCACAGATAAGCTAGAAGGCTTTCCTCCAACACAGAAAGGCTTGCGGGACTTAGAAGCTTACCAACAGTCCTGGATACAGCAACTCTGTATCTGGACTAGGCTAGTTATAGGAAAGATGGGAAACAAGCGCAAGTGCGGCTTTTAAACCAGAACGTTGAAAGAGATGGAAAAAAAACTGCTCAAACAGCCAATAGCTACAATTTCTGGGCCAGGGACCACTCCTTTTGTGGTAGATAGGCTACCTGATGCTTACCACTCCCACTGATAAGCTAGAAGGCTTCCCTCCAGCACAGAAAGGCTTGGGGGGGCTCAGAAGCTTGCAAAGAGTCCTGGATACAGCAAATCTGTACCTGGACTAGACTAGTAACAGGAAAGGCAGGAAACACGCGCAAACACAGGCTTTTAAATCAGAAGGTTGAAAGAGATGGAAAAGCTTCCCAAACGGCCAATAAACTATAATATAACATTTCTTGAAAAAATATGTCAGAACAAGATAAAAGATCTCTACTACATATGTTCGTAATTAAATACAAAAAAAAATGACAAGGTTCCAGCAGATAAATTACAAGGAAACAGTAGTTGTGATACTCGAATATGGAATTACATTTTAAATGCGCTAACTATATTTGTCATTAATCTCTGTCGCTAAATATGCTTATATTTGCAAGAAACCATGGCAGAAAGTTAAATGAGGCTATAATGTGATTTATCAAAATACTTCCCTCTACCGGTCTCCACTGGAGAGTGTAGAAAAATGTGCCTGAACTGTACTTATACCAGTAGACTAGAAGGATACAGCCCTGACTATAGCCCATGCAGCCCAAATTTGTCTGACAGCTCAGACAATGGGGATGTATGTGCCCATCTTAGAGATGGTGGTTCCTGCACAGCTCACACCACTGCTTCAGTAACACTGCAAATACAATGTGCTCGGACTCAGTGCTTTTTCTCTGGCTTTCCTCTAAAGATGCCCATGATTTTAGGGAAAACCTGTAATCAATAAACACTGTGAGGTCCTCCCCGGTGATATCTGACCACAAATAGGTCTCATTTGAAGTAACTATCATATCTGACCCTCCCCAGCAGCAAGTAAACTAAAAAAAAACTTCTCTAAAGCAGATTATATCTTAGGGGATGGTATAAATAGCTTCTCTGCACCTCCCCCTCAGATGGAACTGGCAACTATGCCGAGCTCTGCACCAGTGCTTTATATAAACATTTGTATATCTGCAGCGACTCGGCCTTACCTAATAGGACCAAAACAAGCTCCTCAAGGAAGTGCAAACCTACCTGGTGGACAGCTGCCATTAACAGGCTTTATAATAAGAGGAAGAAATTGCTGTCTAAGCAGTGTAAGAGGGAGTGAGCCCTCCTAAACTGGCAACACTCCCTTCTCGGCTTAAACAAGCAAATAATACTTCTTATGAAGTCCTCCTAAGCAAACTACAAGTCCAAATTAGTTTCTCACCAAAGGACCACCACGAAGCATTCTATAAGTACATCCATAACGTAAAAGGAAAGGCCCAGATTTATGCCGAACTTGTTAATGATACCACATATACTGAGCCTGTGGACATAGCTAACATGTTGGCTGACAAATTCTGTGAAAACTTCACTCCCCTGTCCGCATCATATGTACCCCAATGACATCCCTACCTTCCTGTCCTGTACCTTGTTTTTCCAAAGAGCAGGTCGTAAATGCCCTCTTTAAGGCTAAAACACAGCATCTGTGGGACCTGATAACATCCTAGGCTCTTCCTACATGGGCTCCAACATGAATTAACAACACCATTGGGTACTCTTTGCAATTATAGCTGAATGGAAAACGGCCACCTTTATTCCCTTGCTCAAAGATGGTGCTTCCATTGACCCTGGGAACTATAGAAATATTAGCCTGACTTGCCTTATCTGCAAGGCCATAGAGTGAATCATCATGGACCTTATCAACAAATATACAGGTAATCTCCAAACACTTGGCCCTACTCAGTTTGAATTTGTCAAACTGAGATCCTGCCTGTTAAACCTAGTGGACTTCTAGACAGTTACCAAGGCCTTGGACGAGGGCAAATCTGTGCATACAGCCTACCTAGACTTAACCAAGGTGTTTGACACTATCCCCCACTCAGGCATCATTGACAATCTCACCCAACTAGGTGTCAACCCTTATATTGTCACATGGGTCACTAACTGACTCAATGATAGAACTCATATAGTCAAAAAGAGATTACTCCACCTCCAACAACAGACCGGTAACCAATGGTGTTCCACAGGGATCAGTCCTGGGACCTCTTCTGTTTGGAGTCTATTTCCAGAAGTACAAGGAAAAACTAAAGGTCTGTTGCTGACAAAGTTTGTTGATGATTGCAAACTGGGAAAGGTCATAGAATCTCCAAATGATGTCAACATTCTACAAGAGGGTCTTACACAAACAAATGATTGGTGCTGGTGCCAAAGTCATGACCTTAACCACAGTGCAAAACTATTATCATTCCTTTCGGTAAAAGCAGTGTTTCTGCTAACTACCACATCAATAGCAACACCATTATGTGTGCAATCAGTGGTGAGAGACCTGGGCACACAGGTTGATAGCAACCTTACCTTTTATCACCATGTCTCCACAGTAGTAAGAAGGGAATTCTGTATTGCTCTTCTCATGTGTAAGGGCATTGTCTACAGAAAAAAAAGAAGATGTTCTTCATCTCACATTGCTGCAGTCCTTACATATGGGGTAGTCCGCTGTCCTCGGTCGGCCCGAATACCAAAGTATTAGGCTGACGTCGGTCATGGGCGCTCAGATCTGACATCAGAGCGTCAGGGTATAAAAGCGCATGACCGACGTCATATCCTCAGTCTTTTTTGCCGCATGGTCCGATGCAGAAGCAGCGTTGCAAGTGCCGTTCGGCGTTCTGAAATTTTCGTATTCTGAGTTTCAGACCGAAACCAAGTTGGGCTAAGTACCCCGTTGGGGAATATTTTTGTTTTTTCTTGCCTCAGTTAATTCCGGATGTCAGAAAAAGTGAATAATTGTATTTCTTGTGGGAAACAGATACCGCATAGGGATTATCACTCTCTTTGCATTCCTTGTTTGGGACCGGACCACGACGTAGTCGGGTGTCGGTTTTGTGCTAGGTTTAATAAGCGCACTATAAAAAGAAGGTTAGATTGTGCTAGGTTAGTCTTTGGTAAGCGGTGTAATTATAATATGCCGTCGGATCCTCCGACGCCCGCTTCCACGAAGAAGCGCAAAGACAAATCCTTGAAACCTAGACAGGTTGATTCGTCCGTTTCGGACGCCGGTCCTGCAGAACCTACAGTGGAGCAGGTGGATCCGACTGAAGTTTCTGTTGAGTCTCAGGGGGAAACTTTGATTTTACAGGATGTGGCCTCACAGGAGTCAGGTCAAGCTGAAGGGGCCTCTCAGGTTACTGTTCTCCCTTCTATGCCTAAGGTGGTTAGGCCTTCTGCTACTATTTCTAAGGCTTCTTCTAAGGGCAGGTCTGTTTTGCCTTCCTCTGGTGTCCCTCCAGGTACTTCAGGGTCTGTGCCTAAAAAGCACATGCTTAAAATGGCAGAAGATTTGATTTCTTTAATTAGAGGTTCTATGCCCCCTCCTGATAAGAGGCCCAGGGTGGAGCCAGAGTTGGAAAGTTTGGATCAGGCCTCAGATGACTCAGACTCTTCTGCTGAAGATATTCAAGATTTTCCCCTTATTCAGATTCTGATGCAGAGGATTCCACTCCTTCTGCTTCTCCTCCAGAGGATTTTTCATTTTCAGAAACTCTGCATTCCATGAGGGAGCATTTTAAGTGGGAAGGACAGGATTTCTCTGATACACGGAAGAGGCTTAGGGAATTCTTGTTTTTACCACAGCATAGACCCTTGGCTATACCTCCTGTTTTGGATGTTGTTCAAGATGTTTTCTCGGAAGCTTCCCTTAATCCAGATTCTTTGCCTCCTGCGCCAGTTAAACCGGACAGGTATTACAGGGTGCCTGAGGCTCATAAATATCTGTATAAGAGTCCTAGGGCGGACCCAGAAACTATTAGTCAGGGGCCTAAGGGTGTTAGAGCTTCTGTTGTAAAGAATCCGGTTCCTCTAGATAAGGAAGCTAGAGCTTTGGATAGATAGGGTAAGAAGGTGTATACCTCTTCTACTTTAGCAACGAGGGCTTTAAATTGCCAGTTTCATATGTTGAAGTATCAGAATTTCCTCCTTTCTCAGCTAAAATCTAAAGTGGATGCTTTGGCAGAGGGCATAGAGTGTAAAGAATTGCAAGATTTAGTACATGTCTCTGAACAGGTGGGTAAGCATTCTTTGCAGTGTGGTTTTGATGCTGTACAGGCCTCTTCTAGGGTGGCTGCCACTGGTTCAGTTCTTCGTAGGCACGCCTGGCTTAAGGATCAGAATTTGTCCGAGCATGTTAAAACTAGAATTCTGGATGCCCTTTACAGTCTGAAGTTTTGTTTGTTCCCCCTGTGGAGTCGGTTTTGAAGAAAATGGAAGACAAGGCTAAGTCAATGCAGACTGTTAAAGATTTTTTGCAGGTTCAACCTCCTAAGTTTAGTAGAAATTGGCCTACTAAGGGGTGGACCTACCCTTCTTCTGATTCTCAGTCTAGGGGTAGATCTAGACGTGGCAGGGGCAGAGCTCACAGTACATTCAGGCCTAGAACTTGGAGTTCACCTGCACAATCTGCAGGTGAGGGCGGGGCCAGTCTTTTCGTAAACAGGCCCAATGACCTGCATTTCCAGCTGCCAGATTCTTCTTCCGTGGCAGCTCCTTTGGGAGGAAAGTTAGCACTCTTCAAGCAAAACTGGCTTTTAGTCACCCAGGACAAATGGGTATTGGACATTATAAACCGAGGCTACAAGTTCTATTTCCATACATTGCCTCCTTTCAAAGGCATGCCAGACGTTCCTCCTCGGCAAAGGATAGAGGCTCACAAGCAGATTTCTTTACTTCTTCAAATAGGAGCTATACAGCCAGTTCCTCTGTCAGAAGTGGGACTAGGATTTTATTCTCGCCTGTTTCTAGTACCAAAGAAAGGGAACACGTGGAGACCAATTTTGGATTTATCTATCCTCAACACTTATCTGGACATTCCAAAGTTCAAAATGCTGACGTTACAACAGCTTTTACCTCTGTTGGGAAAAGATCACTGGATGGTAACTCTGGATCTCAAAGAGGCTTATCTTCATGTTCCTATCAGGCCCAGTTGCAGGAGGTACCTGCGTTTCGGGCTGGAAATTTACATTATCAGTTCTCTGCATTGCCCTTTGGCTTATCTACTGCGCCCAGAGTGTTCACAAAGGTTCTGGCTCCAGTGATAGCCTTTTTCAGGTTAAGAGGAATACAGATTTATCCTTATTTGGACGATTGCCTGATTATTGCACAACACAAAGACGAACTTCTGCATCATCTACAGTATGTGATGGTAGTGTTAAGATGCCTAGGGTATTCTGTGAATGAAATAAAGTCCAGTCTAGTACCCTCTCAGGACATGTGCTTTCTGGGTGTGAGACTGAATACAGCTTCCCAGATGGCCTTTTTTGACCCCGGACAAACAAAGAAGCCTTTCTCTTTATTTCCATCAAATGTCTCTACAGTCCAGGCTGACTGCAAGGACAGTCCTTCAGTCCTTCCTTGGGGTTCATGGCATCTTGTATTCTGGTGCTTCCCAATGCCAAACTGCATATGAGGAAGCTTCAATGGTATCTCAAAAATGTATGGACACAACACTGCCAAGATCTAGACACTGTCATTCAGATAATACCTTGCATTCAGAAAGAATTTTTGTGGTGGGCTCAGGAATGTCACCTAAACAAGGGACTCTCTGTGACCCGACCAGAGGCGAGTCAGATTCTAACGACAGATGCCTCGGACAAGGCTTGGAGAGCACACCTCAATGGAAAATGGGTGCAAGACACGTGGCCTGTCAGACTTCAACATTTGCATATCAACTTGAAGGAGATGTTAGCAGTCCAATTTGCATTGATGGCTTTCAAAGATTTACTTCACCCAGGACAGGTGTTGATTCAAACAGACAACACTACTGTCATGTGGTACATCAACAAGCAAGGGGGAACCCATTCGTACCCTCTTTGCAGGCAAGCGATGATTTTGTGGGAGACTGCTCTCAGTTTACACCTCAATCTTCAGGCAAGGTTTCTACCAGGAGCACAGAACTCCTTAGCGGATGTGTTGAGCAGACAAATTGTGGATCCTCACGAGTGGAAACTGGATCCTCATGTGTTTCAAAAGTTGACAGTGTTATGGGGGACTCCAGACATAGATCTGTTCGCTTCTCCACTAAATTTCCAGTTGCCAAAGTTTTGCACAAAAATGTTTCATCCCACAGCTTGGAAGGTGGATGCTCTATCATTCAGTTGGAGCAATCTTCATGTCTATGCCTTTCCACCTCTGCCTCTCATTCCCAAGGTACTCCTGAAGGCCAGAAAAGACAAGCCATCCATGATTCTTATAGCGCCGGATTGGCCTCGACAGCACTGGTACCCACTACTGAGGAGTTTGGTACGGGAGCCTCCATGGCCTCTGCCTTTGATTCCACATCTTTTGTCTCAGGAGGGCAATCACTTCCTCAATGTCAAGATTCAGTCCTGCATCTCACAGCCTGGCATATTCTGTTTTAGACCCTGGAGGGTCTCAGCTTCCACAACAAGTTTTGAATGTTATTTTGGAGGCCAGAAGGCCTAGTACAAGGAAAGTCTACGCTGATAAATGGAGGAGATTTTTTCTTTGGAGCAAAGCGAAGGACTTTGATGTTTCCAAGCCTGATTTAAGTGTTTCTCTTCAATATCTTACTGAGTTATTGGACAAGGGTTTGTCTTTCTCCTCGATAAAGGTTCATGCTGCAGCCATTTCTGCTCACTATGACTGTGACCCTCCTTTATTTTCCCATCCTTTGTTTAAGCAATTTCTTAGAGGGGCAAAGAACATAAGACCCCCACGTAGAGCTCCTACTCCTGCTTGGGATCTCAATTTTGTGTTGGAAAAGCTTACTCTACAACCTTTTGAGCCTGCAGCTACGGCCGAGTTAAAGTATTTATCATGGAAGACTGCTTTTTTGTTGGCCATTACCTCTGCAAGAAGGGTTTCTGAATTACAGGCCCTTATGGCAGTGGAACCTTTCCTGATTTTTATACGGATAGGGTATCTTTGTGTACTAATCCTTCCTTTATGCCTAAAGTGGTTTCTAGTGTGGCCTTGAACCAAACTATTCATTTGCCTACTTTTATGCAAACCCCAAAATAAAGGGGAGAAGATTTTGCATACTTTGGATATTCACAGGCAGTTACGTTATTATTTGAGCAGAACCAAGGGGTTCAGGCAGTCTCAGCAGTTGTTTGTTTCTTTTGCTTTGGGTTCTCAGGGAAAACCTGTTTCAAAACAAACTATTTCTAAATGGATTGGGTTTTGTATTTCTTTCTGTTATTCCCATCATGGTAAGGAGATTCCGGCTGGAATCAGACCTCATTCCACTAGAGCTACTGCCACTTCTACTGCCTTTCTAAGGGGGTAGCTACAAAGATATTTTGGAAGCAGCCACTTGGAGTTCAGTACATACTTTTTCCAAGCATTACCACCTTCCTCTTTATTCTAAGTCTAGGGCTGGATTTGCCACTGCAATATTACAGGGCATTTTAGCAGCCCCTAATGCTTTATGATTTTGCCATCCTCCCTTTACCTCTGCTTTGGGATTCTACCCATATGTAAGGACTGCAGCAATGTGAGATGAAGAACATAGTACAGTTTTGTACCTACCATAAATGTAGATGTTCGAAGATCCACATTGCTGCAGTCCAATTTACCCTCCCTCCTTCCCCTCTGTAGTTTGGCATGGTTATATGGTTTGGGTGATGGTTGTTGTTGGGCATGTTTTGGTAGGTATCCTGTTTTTGGGCTGTGGCCTTTCTTTTTAGGGCCTTCTGACATCTGGGGCAAGAAAAGACTGAGGATATGACGTCGGTCATGCGCTTTTATACCCTGACGCTCTGATGTCAGATCTGAGCGCCCATGACCGACGTCAGCCTAATACTTTGGTATTCGGGCCGACCGAGGACAGCGGACTACCCCATATGTAAGGACTGCAGCAATGTGGATCTTCGAACATCTACATTTATGGTAGGTACAAAACTGTACTTTATACCCTCCCTTTACTCTTCCCTCATCAGGCCAATAATTGAGTACAACGCCCCTTTTGGTATGTACCTTTCCAAGCACCTACTGCAATTGGAAAAACCACAAAGGTTCCTCACAAGGGAAATTCAAGATCTTCAGCATCTGTCTTATGGGAATCATCTGAAATC
This sequence comes from Protopterus annectens, assembly GCF_019279795.1. NCBI lineage: Eukaryota > Metazoa > Chordata > Ceratodontiformes > Protopteridae > Protopterus > Protopterus annectens. The sequence goes on along the minus strand of NC_056733.1, from coordinate 663,098,830 downwards.
ACTCACATTATTCTGTTTCATACATACTACTCAGAAGTGATCTCTGCCTTGCATACAAGGCAGTAATCTCTGACCCTTCTTTATTGGAAATGCTACATATCCGTAAGTCAAATGGTACATGGGTTACTCGCTCTAAAGACCTTAACCTGGTATGTGACATTAATAAAGCCTGCTGGAGGGACAGATTTGTCTCCCAGAGGCTTCCACACCTTTGGAACAGACTCCCACCTCATGTCAAACAGAGCATCTCATTGGCCCTCTTTAAACGCAATTTGGATGATGGGATGGGTGACCGTACATTCACCCCAGGAGTTCCATCTGTGCCCCTCTTGGACAGGGGCAGTAGGTGTTGATCGAGGGAATAAGGGTAAGAACTTGGTTAGGCTTGTAAGGGCCCTAGGACTATTAGTCTAGTAACTTCTTATGATCCTATGAACACTATGTATGGGAAGTTAAGGAAATATCCAAAAAGAGAGTATGGTCAACTACTGAAACTAAGGAATCCAAACATCTTGCAGTCCCTCCCCTCATAACTGCCTTCCTGGATGCTCACTATGGGTACCCAAGATATTTTTGCATAGACTGTATACAAATCTGTATAATTGAGCTGTGTTCATGTGCCCTTAAGGAAGTGTGCCTATGCACCTTCAGTCAGCTGCAAATTCCTGTTCACTACAGCTGTTCAGTTTGGATTTTAGTTGTATGAATCTCTGATCTTTGCAGTGTCATTGTTTATAAAGAGAAATAGAAGCATGGACATTAGAAGCACTGTGGTGGTGGACAGTAGGTCAGTGAAGCGGGTCTATATTAGAAGCTCGAATGGTCAAAAGAGCGAACGCTGTTTGATCGAGCTTTAAAGGTCGAAGGCGCTAAACAGCGAAGACACATAACAGTGATTTTTTTTCCCCAGGATGTTTGCCATTTCCTCCACTGTGTGGTGCGATCTCGGAGTTGGTATATTTAATTTGGGGGGGGGCGAAGTCCCCCACTTTTTATTGTGTTTACATTTTTTTTTTGTGGAGCAGCGATTTTATTTCCCTAGGAAAAGAAATCGCTGTTCCATGTTTTTGCTGTTTAGAAGTTCGATCTTTAAAGCTCGATCAAAGAGCGTTCGCTCTTTTCACCGTTCAAGCTTCTGATATAAACCCGAGTGAAGCATAAGATTCCAGCACTCTGTTAACTATTCTATGATCAGTTTCAAGTGAATGTTAATCTTATCTTTGAAAACAATGGTTGAAACTAAAGATCTTCACGGGACTTCTCTGTTAGTTATCTAATACATTGTCACCTTAAAAGAATTTACTTCAAGCATATAAAGTTAGAGCTTTAAGTGCTGGAACCAGTCTTCAGGTAACTCAGTAAGTGCAGTACATAAAATAAGATAAACTTTTAGCTGAAACTAATTAATATATTATACAATTAAAACTATAGAGTATATTTTTGGTCAACACTTTGCCTGCCTGCACTTCAGATGTGGGAGCAAGCCCCCATACTCTGAAAAAGTAGATTACTAACTCTGAGGTTCTGCTTCCTTAAAGTAAAGAGAATAATTGGTTTCCCTTGCAATTCAGTATCGTGCTATCTCCAAGGTGTGTGTGATCTGTATGTTAGTATATTTAGTAAGTAGGAGTGTGACGGTACAGGGGAGCGCACCCCTTACAAAAGTACCCTACTGAATAATTAAAGCTTGTCGTTTGGTTTTATATATTCACAATTTCAATGTTGTCTTCTTGCTTTAATAATTCTCTCTTGCTACAGTCACAGAACGTGTATGCAGACATTTCTTTGGCATGCATCCACAATAACGTATTTATTTTTTTATTTACACTTTGTTGACCAGATTATTCTGACTAGGTCAGTGGCTTCTCTTCAGGGGAGACCCGAGGTGGCGTTTACACTTTTAGAGGAAATTTGGCCAGGACATCAGAGAATCTCCCTTACTCTTTTCAATAATTGCCATAGGATCTATTACATCCACCTGAGTTACCACCAACTCAGGCAGATGGGGCCTTGATTTACTTTAAGAACCTCATTTTCAGCTTTCTGTACCTTGGTAGCTAGCCAGATTCAATGGTATCGCAGAACAAAGTAAAAGTCTGTAACACAATCTAGTGGCAGATTTTGCTGCTAAAACTTCATTTACCATGGCACACAGAAAGACAGTAACACTTAGCATTTTACCCACTGGCAAAGATAGGGTGATCACCTGTCCCCCTTTGTGCAGGACAGTCCATGTTTGGGCAGTTGTGTCCTGTGAAAAAAAACTGAAAGATGGCAAAAATAATTTCTTAAGTTTTCTTTAACAGTTGCGTAAAACAATTATTTTATATGTGAAACATCTGAATGTTTTGTGAAATAGCATAAACAACTCAAATAATACAAGAAGAAGATTTTATTTTGGCAAAAAGTGAAATTCAGTCATTTACACTGGCTGGAGGTATGGTTTGTCCTGCAAAATCTCATGTTGCTACAAAAAAATGCCCTACTTTGGGTATTTAAAAAGGTGGCTACCCTAGGCAGAGATGACCAGTAGATAACACAGATAAGGCAAAATAGTTTACATCGCTATTACCTTGGCTGTCAGAGTTTTCATTTGCTAGACTGGCACAGGATAGTGATTAGTAATATTTTGAAACAAAGTGAAGATTTAACTCAATTAATGGCTGACGGTTTACCTTAAAAGAGAGAATAATTCAGCCAGCAACATTCTGAGAAACTGGATATGATATTGTAAAATGTAGGTACAGTGCAGTTGTCTGTTATGTTTAGTGCTATTGCTACACTTGTGAAGGAATTTGTTTGAGTACATACCTAGACTGTACCAAACCTTGGGAAAGCAAAGTTACTGTGGACCCCTTTAGAGCCTTGTTTGTTTCCTGCTGCCACAGCAGATGGATGAGAAAGGTAAGATGATGGCTAATGTAAAACAAATTTTCAGTCCACCAACTCAGTAGCTCACTACAACTTTCCATGCTAAAAGTGAACAAGCCAGACAACAGCTATACTGTCAGAAAAGTGGGTTTTAAAAAAGACTGATACCATTCAGTTAAAAATGTCAGCAGTCTTCTTAGCTATCCAACATCCAGACACATTGTTCTTAAAAGTCACTCACATCACATGCTCCCCCTGCCCTGTTTAGTAATGGGTGCTAACCCTAACCCTAATACTGCGCCTTCCCTCAAGCCTGACCCTACATTTTACCTTCATAAAAACCTTCCTGTTACACTGCCACTGCACAAGACACACTCAGACACAAATATTAACACACACAAACAGCACTTTATCTAAACGTGACCTTAATCAAAAGTATATAAACTTGCACACAAACAGAAAAACCTATCCTTCACTCAACTTTAAACCTTATTCACATACACATGCAGAAACACTCTCACCCCCTCCAACCCCACTTTCCTGTCTCAACATTTCCACCACTTGGCTATCCATATTGTTAACATTAAACCACATCCCTTACGTTTGTCAAAGAAATCGCATTTGACAAAATGCGGGCGACCCCATATGTATGTATATAGTTAGATATTGGTTTGTCTTTCTGTGTCTATTTATACAATGGATATAAAAAGGTTACACACCCCTGTTAAAATGCCAGGTTTTTGTGATATAAAAATCTGAGACCACAATAAATAATTTCAAAACTTTTATTACCTTTAATGTGACCTATAACCTGTACAATTCAATTGAAAAACAAATCTGTTAGGGGAAAAATATAAAAAATAAAAAACGTACAATAAGCTGGTTGCATAAGTGTGCACACCCTTAAACTATTACTTTGTTGTAGCACCTTTTGATGTATTTACAGCATTCTGTATTTTTGGGTAGGAGTCTATTGTATAGGTCACATTAAAGGTGGAAAAAGTTTTGAAATGATTTTTTGTGGTCTCATTTTTTTATATCACAAAAACCTGGCATTTTAACAGGGGTATGTAAACTTTTTATATCCACTGTGTGTATGTATGTGTCTATATATATATATATATATATATATATATATATATATATATATATATATATATATATATATATATGGGTCTACCTGATAACACTGACACGCGAAAACACCGACAACGAAGTCACCGACACCACAAAACCGAAAGTTCAACAAACCTACACTAAACCTTACATACACAACTATCTATGCACTAACCTTAACCCAAACCCTAATCCTAAGGTCCGCCACTATCGCAGACTCACCTAACCCAAGCCCTAACCCTAACTCACTTAACCCGCCCCTAACCCTACAGTCTGTCACTATCGCACACTCACCTGACCCACGCCCTAACCCTAACTCACTTAATCTGGCCCTAACCCTAACCCCACACTTACCTAAACATGTCGGTGTTCCCAGCATCAGGATTTTCAATTGTCTATCATCTCCATTGTTGATCTTCCGGTGTTCTTGTCATCTGCGTTATGCAGTTTCGGCATTATCAGGTAGACCCATATATATATATATATATATATATATATATATATATATATGTATATATATATATATATATACACACACACACACACACACACATATATATATATATTTATATATTTATATATATATATATATATATATATATATGTATATATATATATATATATATATATATATATATATATATGCGTCTGTCAAATGATTGTTTTCAGAAACTCAAATTCATACGGTTGGCACCATATGATTGAGTTTCCGAAAACTCAGACATAAAAAACCCCACAAAAATCCACCTTTTTTATGCTTTTGCAGGGGGGAAGCACTCCTGCCCCCCCCCCTGCAAATTATATATGCAAACTCCGAGATTACACTACAGTGAGGAAAAGGGTAAATTTGCTGATCCTCACAGTATCTCAGTCTCCATTCAAAAGCTTCAAGTTTTCAAAAACTTGATCACATGGTCTTGACAATATGAATTTTGAGTTTCTGAAAACTCGATCAACTGATAGTGACCCAAATATATATAAAATCAGCATATCAGCACTTGCTGCTGAGTCTTTGCAGTGCCACAGAGGTACATAACGCAGAAAGTATCAAAAACAGGACATAGAAATTCCCAGGTGCCATTGCTTCGGGACACGAGGCACAGAATATAAATTAGAACTGTCCCGCTCTGATTGAAGCAGGCAGCAAACCTATGTTTAGCGTAAGAAGTATTTAAGGTGGCCTATTTATGCATTCTTACTGCTGCTTCTTACTGTCAAGTCATGATGCAATTTTTTTTTCATTTAATGCATGTTTTGACTCATATCGTTTCTGTTAGAAATGCTTGGTTGACTAAGTTAATGCAAGGTAGGTTATTCTAGAACACTGTTTCAGTCTTAGATGTAGTGCAGCTTAGTTTCTTTAGTAATATTTCTTCTTGTGCCAGAGGATGGTATAAGCATTCCTTAGGTGGTACAACAGTGTAGTTTTTATTACCTTAAGTTGTACATTTAACATGTAAAACATGATTCAGAACTTTTAGTTCAGTTTCTCTGAATAGATTTTCCAGATGGGTATCCAGACTTCCCCATTAATTTGCATCACAGAGGGCACTTCATCGAAGACCATTAAAAAGTTTAGCCATATCCCCTGGTACTGAGCGGAAGCTGTCCGTGATAATACAATGGCCATGAAATACCTACCACACTGACTGTGACAATGGTGAGCCCATATACAGCCCATGGGGGACTTGAACCCAGAGCCTTCAGCACATGCAAACTGCAAGACAATGTATTTACATGCTAAGCTACATCAGCAGTCGTCCTTGAACTGGCTGTGAGTTATTAAAGTCTTGGGGATTATCTACAAGATATAGATGATTTCTAATCGGTCCTCCTTCATTGACAAAGTAACAGATGAAAGGGTGTGGAGGAAGAGACTTCAAACATAGTTGGTGAGTGGGTTGTTTGGGGGTTGGAGAAAATCTGTACAGAACTTGCTAACTTACTGGGAAAAGACAGAGGAGAGGAGACAAGAGAGGACCTCACAGAAAAAGTACATGATATTAAAAATGTGACAGTTCCTACAGTCCCAGGACTGTGCCAACCAATTCACTGATCTTGGGGTGGCATTATAGTTTTAGGTTTCTCTCTCAGAGGAACATGATGTCAAGGGACACTTTTGGATGCATTTATACAGGGACCACAGTTGGAAAGGGGTCTTTAAACAGAAATGCTGTGAATATAGCTAATTTTAGTGCAGTTTGTTTATTTACATTTTCTTAATTTCTTTTCGTATGTTGCCTTTCAATCCAAAATCATTGCTATAAGCAGCTGAGGGGTAAAGCATCAGTTTTCGGGTCATATGCACTTTTATTTTCTAAACTGGAGTGCAGCCAGTCCTGACAAAGTTTGTTTTCCAATACTGGCCTCACCACTGAGAAATGGATGTCTAGCAGTTTTCTTAGTGATCTGTTGTTCCTATTATGAAATGGCTTCATGTAATAGTAATAAGAAAACAGTGTGAGCAGATGCGAAGGCCCATTGTCAAAGGCAGCTATCAGCTGTGAGTAAGGGGTATTTTTGTGCTGTGAACTCTTGATGTGTGGGAATTGAACTAGACTCTAGTTTCTGTCCACATCACATGTGCATTTTTTGTTTGGTTGAAATTGTGGTCACATGTAGGAGGGCATCGTTTCTTCGCTCTTAACAGAAATTGCTGGCTGTTTATGGAGCTGTATTTTTTTTTACTTACTGTGGCTAGTCAAATGGGGATTCAACGTGTTACTGTACTTAAGGAAGACGTGCTCCTTTAAGCACTTCACCACCTGTGGAAGCCGTCACCTGATATGTACCATTGCACAGGCACTTTGTGGAAAATACTTTTATTGATAATGAGAAGATGAAAGTGCTAAGTTAACCTGGAAATACATCTCTGTTACAAGTATGGCAGCTTGATGTAATGAGTTTGTCTGCGGTTAGGGGGGCTGAGAGAGATTCACGTTGCTAATGGACAGCTTTTGTGCTCTAGATGAGGGGGCCACCAACCTAAGTACTGCCTGCCACCAGAAGGAGGTGAGCTGGTAATGGGGGGGGGGGGTTGTGGGTAGGGGAGGGAGCTGCTGTATCAGAGTACATACAAGCCTCTGTTCTCTCATATACTGTGTCTGTTTGATACTGAAGAAGATTACAGGGGAAAAGAACTGCAAGACTTCTGGGGCCAAGAGAGGTCAAGGTCGAAGTTCAAGGAGAAAGTGGTGATGACTTAAACTGATGGTTCTGATTATTGACTTAAATGTGGGCACCTTTCAAACGAAAAACAATAATTACTTAGTACAAATTAGCACCCACTAGTGTAGATATTCCCATAACTGTATTGGTGTATCAACAATTCTGCTTTTCTTTTAGTATTTGCTTTATGTGAGTGCTCACATAATGATGCTTCTCAGTCAGTTGTCTTTATACATACTTGTTCAAAATGTAATTGTCCTGATTGTCTTATGGCCATGGCTGAAAAGAGTCCTGTATCTGCACACGCAGCCTTGTTAACAAACAGAATAAATAAACTGTCCTGTACATTCAGCAAGGTTCAGGGATTCAGAGGTGTGTACTAGGCTAATAGCCCTGGAGCCTTTACAAGCTCCAAGGTGTATGAATTAAACTGACTCTTGGTTATTACCTTTACAAATTGTACAGTATGCAGTCAGTACTGGCATCCACATATTTTCACCTCCTTTTTTCAGTAAATGTAAAATATTCTTCTCTTACCTGGGATGGTAGTGAATATTCATAAGTTTGTACCTGTTCCATTTCATTAGAAAACAAGTATCTCCTGGCAGTGTCTTGGCCAGTAAAGTATTTTCCTTACAATAACCGTGTTTTGTAAGAGGTATGACTGTCAACATGTCAGAACTTTGGCATGTGAAGCTTTCTCAGGATGAGAGGATTTTGGTCTTTGGTTCCACTTTCCTCTTTTTGCTAACTAAACATTGCTGAATTTGGCACTATCTGGTATTATTATTATAGTTATTATAAGTTTATCTGCACACATTTGAGTCGCAGCTGGAGCTGGTTTTAAGACTAGAGCATGTAAATTCTAAGACGGTGCTTGTGATACAGTTTGGCTACTGCCTGTGATGTGACATCCATAAATGCCCTGTGCTTAGTAATAAGTTGCAGGTAATTTGAATGGGACTGATTTCTACTGTACACAGACATCTTTAATGCCAAAGAATGAGGTACTGTGCCATTTATTTTTAAGGGTCTTGCATATAGCTAGCAAGCTTCTTGTTGTTACTACTGTAGCCTGACAGGAAGGAAGCAGGAAAATTGCCCAGCATATGGTGGTCTGTTGCTGTGCATGTGTTTCCTCTCTGATAAGTCCACATAGATATGACAGGCTTAGTATATACATGAGAAGTTAAATCAGGATGCCCAGGTTTTCTGTATGGAGCCATAGCAACTGAGGGGAAGACATACAGCAGACGTATACATGTGACTCTCAACATAATTATGTTTTTTTTTTTTTTTTTTTTGCAAAAACATGGAAGAAATATCCTTGTATGTTACCCTAGACCTGATAAATGTTCTTGAAGATAATGAGATGCATTTGTTTCGAATGCCCATATTTGATTAACTGCAGTCCAGCTGATGTTGTTGGCCCAGAAGTAGGTTTTTCTTAATGTGTGTACAGGATGGTGATGCTAAGAACATTTCTTCTGCACGTTGGACCAGAATTAAATGTTAGCCACATGTGATGACCAGTGTTATTGTTTGCTCTGTTTATTAGATGATTGCAACTTAAGCATAGCCTCCATGATGTCACTCCATTGTTATTCACCTTGCAAGTTGGTATATGGTGATATCTGATTTATCATTTTAGTGACTGGCTGGCCCCAGCTTATTTTAATGTTGATGTTCATGATCACACATTATAAATACAGATCTTCATACACATTATTTCTTTTGATTCTTAGCAGTGTTTTAAAAAAGGGCACCGTCTATTTTATTTAATATATTTAGTTAAGAATTAGACTATGTTAAAGCATATGCTTGTGTCAGATGTGGTGAGTTGGGTATTGCTTTTGAAGTTTACAGTCTTTGAAATTACTTCCAGAATTGCCATTTAGACTTGAAAAAGAATGCGTAAGGCTTTTCAAAAACCTTACAAAAATAGAAAGTCATGCTCCAGTATTGCAGTTTATTGCTGTTTTTTCCAGCATGTTGATCATTTCTTAGCGTCCTTCCATATGCTGTTTGTGAGAGGGTTGGGTATGTAGGCTGTAACAGACACCCCTGCAGTGTTGTGTTGTGACTTCTGTTTCTGTCATTGTAATTGCCTGTCCGTACAGCTACTTGCATGTGTTACATGCTGTTCACTTTTGAACAGTTTTTGAGGCTATGCAACCACTCTTGCAATACAAGCTGGTGCTTTCCACCCAATCTTTTAGGCTAAATTGAATGGAATTTAATGTGTTCAGTACTGATCAGTTTTCTGTACCCTAAAGTATTGCCCAGGCATTTTACTTTGTATGGCAACTATGCTTTGATGGCATATCTAATTTTAATCTTAGTGGATTCTGTACATGAGAATTTTTGAAAGGTCCTACTGTTAGTGCACTTTTATGTCTGATATTTGGGTTTATATGCTTTTTATTATGCATATTATATGTAAATTCCTTCACAAATAAGGTTATTCTTTGGAATTCTTGAGTGTTGTTATTTGTCTTACACAGCATTGCTCCTTGTTGAATGCAGCACATTTTATTGTCACCTGATATGTGTCAGATATTAGGTTCATAGTTAAGTCCTAGGCAAGCTGCCCTCGTGGGCCATTTTGAGCCTAGCCAGTTTCCCTTTCAAAGCTGAGAATCAAACCCTGTACCTTGCATCTGTGTGGTGAACACCTTAATCATTATACCAACCCTAACCCTATGCATAATATACCCCTTAGGGATATAGTATGGGTCAACAAGTAAGGAAGGGAGATGCGAGGACCATTTATCCTTTATTTTTTTGGGTTTCCTATCAGCAGCATTCATGGATTTCTTATATCATAATGAGAAAGGACTCCCCATTCTTAAGTCAGGTAACCTTTAATCAGTACTGTTTCAGCCACTAGTAGGGCAAGTGAATTTTTTATCTGTTACCAAAATGTCTGGGAAGATTGCAGCATGTGTACTGCATGAGAATTTGTGAAAATAAACACTTGGATTTATTATACACAGGTTATGTAATATGGAAAGCCATGCGCTGAAGCTTGGGTACTAGGCAAGGTTGTTTCATAGACAGTAGTCTGTGCCATGTGTAAATGTAGTAGACTGGGAGCCAGTCCTATGCAGATAAATCCTATCTGTAGGCCAGTGCACTGCTCAAGTTGTTTTACTTGTTACACAATTCAAACATTACATATTACACGAGTTACCCTGAAGAGCAGTGCAGTGCAGGAAATGTGTGATTTCATGAGGCTAGGCAGCAGCAAGCAACTCTGCATTTAGTGGGGGGAATCTGTCCAAGGGACTGAGGACAGCTTTATACTTCGTGTATTACTGCTCTAGATAAGTAATAGTGAATGTGTGTGTGATGCTGAGGAAACAGAGATAGCATGTGAAAAAAAACAAAAATGAAGTAATCTGTCTGGATGATGTGAAGTCATGTTGAAGGAAGAACAGAGGAGTGGCACTGGAGAGGTTCAAGGGGCCCCATGGAGTGTTTTGACTAGTGTTCCATTTCACCTAGAACTGGCCTTGTTCATTGCAGTCAGACATCTGAAATGTGTATATAGTCAATAAATTGATACATACTGTGGCAGTCTGCGGATGACTGAATAAACCCCATCTGTTATTTGATCACACATAATGGTCATTGACTTGCTGTAACTGAGTCCGCCCCATTCCAGTTAGCTGCAGCCATTCAGTTGCTTCATATAGCCCCACCTTGCTTTGAAGTCACCAGCCACAGCTGCATTTTATTTATTTATCCTTTTGTATCCGAGAAAGTTCAACTTAGCCAATGGCCAATTTCAGCGGAGGTCCAGGGAGAAAAGCTCCACAACAGATTCAAAAACATTTTAACAATAGTTAATAAGAAATAATATACAAGAGAAAAGCCCCACAACAGGTTAAATATGTTACACTGAGTTGAGTAATTATACAGAAGGAGAGAAAAGCCTCACAATAGATATGAGTTGGAGAGAAAGTCTTCACAAAGATACACAAAAACATTTTACAATAGCTGATACGTAATTTTATACAAAGGGAGACACGCCTGACACTAGATAAAACTCTTTACAGCAGATTGGGGTACACCTTATATAGAAGATGATAAAAGCCTCCATAGCAGATTGAAATACACTGACAGAATATTTTTACGAGAAATTGTGATCAAGAATACTGTGTACTGCAAATAACAAGACACTTTGCAGAAGTGAATAGCCTGTGTCAAAAAAAGCAGTATGTAGCACAGCCGGCCTTAGGCATAGGCCAACTAGGCGGCTGCCTAGTGCGCCGCTGTAGCAGGGGTGCTTTTCCAGTATTTATTTGGTGTAGATAGACCAGGATGGGGGCATCTGGGTGGTGTGGGGGGTGCCATGGAGCCCTTTTGCCTAGGGCACCAGCTGACCTAAGGCCGCTGCTGGTATGTAGTTATTCAAAATATTGACTATATTTCTAATAATATATGGCTATGAGAAGTAATAGAGTATTGTGATATCGACCTAGAAAGAGTAATAGAATAAGGTGAGGAGGATTATGTACAGGAGGGAAAAGTAAGGCCATGGAGAGAGAGAGAGCTGATTAGTATTAGGGAGATGATTGTCATGGAAGGAAACTGTAGAGGAAATAAACAGTAGTGAGTGTCTCATGGAAAGTGAACTGATGTGAGACTTTTTCTGTAAGGCTGGGTCATCTGAGTCCTAAGTAGGCCTGTTTTATGAGAACGGGCAATGGAAAGGAAAGTGAGGTGGCTGCTGTTTTTAGGGAATCACAAGGAACTCCATCTGGAGCTAGTGTCCTCTGTTTACTTTGTTTGAAGTATGTCTTAGTTGTTGTGGTGAATACTGGTTGAAGGGAGAGTGAGGATTACTGGAACTGGGAGGTGACACTGAGGGGGATGAGGACAGATTATGAGAGGTGTTCGATTTGTTTTGAGTTTGGTTGTGAAGTAGTTTAGCAGTGCTGGAGATAAAGTGATCATTGAAAGTGTTGGCTGTTTCTTCTGATGAGCAGTGTAGTTATTTCATTTAATATTAATTGTATTCAGGTAGAGCATTTAGCCCACGTCACAAATTAAAAAGAGCACTAATAGCCACAGTTGTGAATCCTGAGCAATGTTGGGTTTCATTGGCACGATGTCTCTATCTTATTTATTTTTGTAGTTACAAAAAGCAAATAAACTACACTTGATGACTATCAACTATGTCTATACAGTGTAAATTAGTTTGCTTCACATTACAGCTTGAGAAAATGTAAATTGTACATGGAACTTTATTTTAATAAATCATTATTTCAGGAATATGTTTTGTCACATCTGTCTTGCTGAATGAAGAATGGTCTTACCCCCTTCTACTGCCCCTTTGTGTGGGTTCTACTTCCTGTTATAAAACCAGTAAAACTCCTCTAATGTCATCCTGATGGAATAACTGCGTCATGATTATTAAACCTTTTACCTGCTGTTCCTCCCTGGTAAAGGCAAGTAGTCACATTGAGAAGCTCCTTTCCATATATCCCAAATTGGGCTGGGGTGCCACATGTGTTTTTAATTCTAAATGGGGGGGCACAGCAGAGGGTTGTTAGGATGGAAGAACATTCCTAACTGGTAATGACTAGGACCTGAAAGTAGTGTTTAGGTTCAGTGTACACTGGGAAAGGGTGGACATAGGATCAAGGGCATACATGAAGCATATCAAGTAACAATAACATATAATTCTCAATTCCTTCATGTTTTGGTCAGTTTTTAATTCTGTTTCCTGTTCCATGTCTAACAAAATAAACTCCCAACTGCTAGAGAAGACCGTGGCATCACGAGATCCATTTTCCTTCTGTCCATGTAGAATTTTAATGGCAGTGGTCTAATTTTGCCACATACAGAAATTTTAAAAGCCCTTTTAGTTCACTACTGTGTCAACAATTCACCTAATAATATATTCTGTTTTCATTTTTTTTTTTGAGTACCTTGTCAGAGCTGGCAGAAATAAGAGCTTAGTATAACAATGGTCTTGACAGTGTTGTGAATAATGTATTGGTGTCATAATAGGTGAGCCCATCCATTTTTCCCCACAAAAGTTTTGGTACCATTTTAATACTTGATTTTCAAAGAAAGCTGATGCAGTACTTTACTTAGTGAGAGCTCATCAGGCGCTTTATAAGTAACCCTATCTAAACAGAAGGGATACCTCATATAGTTACTTACTGTATCAGTTAAAACAAAACACATTCCTTGCCTACCACATCTACAGAAGGAAAGTATTGATAGAATTTATAAATGTGGTTAGGTCCCCCCAATGATTCTAACATTTGTTTCACTGTGTTGCCACCCCCCTTGGAAAAACTGACTCATTCTTGAGGAAGGGGTGAAAATGGTTGCTTTCAGCAGTAGGTAGAGGCTGTTGTATAAAGTACTGCATTCCGGACAGAATTTTTTTTTTAGTGGGGACTGCCATTTAGTGTCCGAGATAAGCCTGCATCTCCAGTGGCAGAGCTGTGTTTTTCTCCAAGAAAAAATTCTGCCTTTCAATATATAAACTACAGGCTACAGTTAGCACTAATAAGCCAGTACATTATTTATTTGCTTACCAGGTAGTTCCACTGATTGCTTGTGGAACCTTTGAGGTAAGGGTAGTGAAAACAGTAATTGTACATAAAATATTATCTGAAGTAGTTGATTTAATTCATTCTGCACATATGCGTATACCGATCTGATTCGGATCCAAGCCGGCAAAACTTTTCAAGCATCAGTTCCGAGCTCCAAGCTTCTCCCTTACCTATATTACATCACTTCCTCCTATCTAGTCCCAGATCTCGTTTGCCGCTCTAAGAGTCAGCATCGTGGTCTCTGAGCTCTAAGCAAGGTGGTAAGGGGTTTTTTTGGTCTTTTTGTGATAGTTGAGTGTGAATACCTTTCCCTTTTTTCCTCCCTTCGCGTTGATCATCGTGTTAGTTGCAAAAAAAAAAAAAAAAAAAAAGTTATAAGTGTTTTTGTTTGTGATACTGGTTTTCCGCCTAGGCCCAATCCCTGTTTAAGTGTGTGTGTGAGTGGGCCGTTAGGGCTTTTACTGTCTCTACTATGGCTGAACAGCCTAAGGTTCTTTTTAAGAAGTGCACAGAGTGTGGTCACAAGCTCTCACCAGCCGATGGCCACACTCTGTGTGTTCTGTGTTTAGGGGTCGCCCATCTGTCTGCATCCTGCGACATTTGTTCAGGCTTTAACCCTAGGGCTTTGAAGGATCGCCAGGCTAAGCTTGTGGCTAAGGGTCTGCTACCAGCTTCTGCCCCAGAGTCTGCCTCGGTTTCCTCTCCAGCCAGTGACACTGTGCAGGCAGGGACTCAACCTCCTGCCAGGCCTGCTTCATCGGAGTCGTCCCAGAGAGGTAGGGACAGAAAGGGATAAGGAGAAGCGCCACAGGGAGAGGGACAGGCCCAGTAAAAGATCACCAGACAGGGAGTCTTTCTCAAGCCCCTCTTCAAAAGCACCCGGGTCTCGTTCTTCTCGGCTCCGCTCTCCCCGTTTCTCGCCGGAGCCGAGGCACTCCCCTCAGATCCGGCCCAGACCCGAGTTGGATGCTTCCTCCAGGTCGACTCGGAGTGTCTCCGACCTGGATATGGACAGGCTGATGAGGAGATTCATCCAGAACCAGATTCAGATGGGGGTCTTACCAGGGCCCAATCCCTGTTTAAGTGTGTGTGTGAGTGGGCCGTTAGGGCTTTTACTGTCTCTACTATGGCTGAACAGCCTAAGGTTCTTTCTAAGAAGTGCACAGAGTGTGGTCACAAGCTCTGACCAGCCGATGGCCACACTCTGTGTGTTCTGTGTTTAGGGGTCGCCCATCTGTCTGCATCCTGCGACATTTGTTCAGGCTTTAACCCTAGGGCTTTGAAGGATCGCCAGGCTAAGCTTGTGGCTAAGGGTCTGCTACCAGCTTCTGCCCCAGAGTCTGCCTCGGTTTCCTCTCCAGCCAGTGACACTGTGCAGGCAGGGACTCAACCTCCTGCCAGGCCTGCTTCATCGGAGTCGTCCCAGAGAGGTAGGGACAGAAAGGGATAAGGAGAAGCGCCACAGGGAGAGGGACAGGCCCAGTAAAAGATCACCAGACAGGGAGTCTTTCTCAAGCCCCTCTTCAAAAGCACCCGGGTCTCGTTCTCCTCGGCTCCGCTCTCCCCATTTCTCGCCGGAGCCGAGGCACTCCCCTCAGATCCGGCCCAGACCCGAGTTGGTCGCTTCCTCCAGGTCGACTCGGAGTGTCTCCGACCTGGATATGGACAGGCTGATGAGGAGATTCATCCAGAACCAGATTCAGATGGGGGTCTTACCAGGGCCCTCTTCCATTGGAGAGGGTCCTCCTTCTTCAACTATGTTCCACCCTATTGCTTCTTCCCCGACCCGACGCTTTGGGGTTCTCGGGTCTGAGACCTTTTAGAGCTGTTGGGTCGGCGCCGATGGTTCTCGTTTCCTCGACGCTGGCCGTCACCTTGAGTTCCTCGGATCCGATCTCGGATCCAGGAGACTCTCGGAGCCGTGGTCAGGGAGTCGGACCCAAGGGTCGAGATCTCGCTCTTTCGGATCCCATCCTCGGTGCCCGGACTACCCCTCCGTCAGCTCCGATCCCTGGTTTGGTTCCGGGGAGAGTCTCTTCCTTACGTTCTACGGAGATGTGCTCTCCATCGGCATTTGGGGCAGTGGAAAGGGTTCTCTCCCAGGGGTTGAGACCACAGCTCACCTACTCGGATCCTACCCAAACCCCTCTGATTTTGGATTCTGCTGCCATTACCCTGTCTCAGGGACAGCTTGTGCCAAAGCACCCCCAGGTTGTTCCCCTCGGGGAACCCCAGAGGCTTACGAATCCTCTCCAGAGAGTCCCACTGGAGAGGAACCTCGTAAGTGGAAGTGGAAGAGGAGGCACTTGAACTCCCCTGAGTCCATTACCACTGATACGGACTTGGATGAAGGAGAGAGTTCCCCCAGATCACCTACCAAGGACGTCTCGTTCGGAGACATTATGGAGATCCTCCACCAAAGAAGAGGTTGTCAGCCCCCAAACCCTGTGCGGATGAGTCCGTATTCCTGGAGGCCTTTGGCGTGGGCTCATCTACTTCCTGGGTCTCCCCTCCAGCGGACCCTTTGGTGGACCTCATCACCACTAGGGCATGGAAGGATCCTGACACCGTAGAGCCTATATGCAAAAGGCCAAACAAAAATTCCGGATGGTCACTCTACAGTCCATTCTACCGTTTCTGAGAGAATCTGACTGGATGTGCTCGTTAGACCTCCAGGACGCTTACTATCACATCAAGGTCCACAAGTGCTCCAGGAGGTTTCTACGCTTCCGGCTAGGGGCCAGTCACTTTCAGTTCAGAGCCCTACCCTTTGGTCTCACCACAGCCCCCAGGGTGTTCACCAAGATTATGGCGGTCTTAGCGGCTCACCTGAGTCTTCAGGGCATTCATGTATTCCCCTACCTAGACGACTGGCTCTTCGCTGCATCCACCAAACGTCTCTTGTGTCAGGCCCTACACTACTTCCTCGGTCTGGCTCACAAGTTAGGCATCACGATCAATGTTAACAAGTCCCACCTGGCTCCAGTTCAGATCATAGACTTCATCGGGGCACGGTTGGATTCAATTCAGTCAAAGATTTTTCTCAACCCGGAAAGGATAGAAAATCTCAGACTCCATGTATCAGCTATCTTGGATCACTCGGTAGTCACAGCAGCTGATGTTCTCAGGGCCCTGGGTTCGATGGCAGCCGCAATTTCTATCCTCCCTATTGCACGTCTTCACATGAGAGTCCTTCAGTGGACTCTAGCAGTTCAGTGGTCCTGGCTAGACCTTTCAATGAATTTCCACATCCGCATCAATCGGACATGCAGAACGTCACTCCAATGGTGGCTTCAATCAGTAGACATTTTCGCGGGGCGCAGCTTTCTAGCCCCTCCGACTCAGGCCACGGTGACCACGGATGCTTCCCAGCTCGGGTGGGGGGGCACTTCCTGGGAAGAACGGTCCAGGGCATGTGGTCTCCTCCAGAGACCAAGCTACACATCAATGTCCTGGAGATGAGGGCAGTGCTTTTAGCGTTGAGAGCCTTCCACCTTGTCCTATCTCCGGGGACAGTAGCTATTCAATCAGACAACATGTCTGTAGTCTGGTATATAAACAAACAGGGAGGGACCCGATCCTACCCCCTTTGTCGCGAGGCCATGAGGGTGTGGGAGTGGGCCATATCCACCAGCCGGTTTCTCATAGCAACGCACATCCTGGGTCGCTCCGACATTCTAGCGGACAGTCTCAGCAGGGCAATCCTTCTGCCTTACGAGTAGTCTCTGAAACAATCAGTGGCGGAGAAGATCTTCCGTGTTTGGGGTCAACCTTGTTGCAATCTCTTCGCATCTCCTTCCAATGCGAAGTGAAGCAACTTCTTCACTCTGATTCCCCCTCCAGGGGATGTCCCCAGGGATGCTCTAGTCCATGCTTGGCCTCTCGGGCTACTGTATGCTTATCCCCCATTACCTTTAATTCCGAAGTTCCTTCAGAGAGCTTGCTGGCTGCAGTGCAAAGTTATTCTCATAGCTCCCTTCTGGCTGCATCAGGTGTGGTTTCCCTTCCTATGGTCTCACCTGTTCGCTCCTCCATGGAGTCTAGAGCCATGCCCGGATCTGATTTCTCACCTGTCAGGCTTGCCCCTGCCCAACCTGGACAGTCTCAAGCTGACGACGTGGCTGCTACAGTTCCCATGATCATCAGGACTCCCGGACTTTTGCCCCCTGTTAAGAATATTCTGGTAGCTTCTTTTAAAGCCTCCACTAGGAAACTCTACAATAGCAAGTGGAGACGTTTTTGCGTTTGGGCCTCTCAGCGCAATCTGAACCCGTTTATAGCCCCCGTTCCAGTCATACTGGATTTTCTGGCCGATCTTTTTCGATGGCGCAAGTGCTTCTACCATCAAGGTTCAGCTGGCTGCCATCTCTAATTCTCATGTGGGTGAAAATAAGGTTGCTCTGGCTTCTGCCAAATTGTGTAAAGCTTTCCTGAAGGGCACTTTTTTATTGCGACCACCAGTTAAAGAAACGGTGCCCCCCTGGGATCTGACTTTAGTCCTTCAGGCCTTGACCTCTTCCCCCCTTCGAGCCAGCCCGTTCAGTTCTGATGAAGTTTTTGTCGTGAAAGACAGCTTTCTTGGTCGCCATCACGTCAGCCAACAGAGTTTCAGAGTTGCAGGCCTTGTCCTCCTTGCCCCCCTATTTGGTTTTCCACAAGGATAGGGTTTTGCTGCGTACGGACCCTTCCTTTCTTCCCAAGGTGTCCTCAGCAGCCAGTATTAATCGGTCTATAAATTTTCCAGTCTTCTTCCCAAATTTCCAAAATAGAGGTGAACGTAAGCTTCATTTATTGGATGCCCATAGACAGCTACCTCCATAGGACTAAACCCTTCCGGAAGTCGGATCACTTCATTCTTCTGCACCTTCCCTCCCTCCATCCCCCTCACTCTTCAGGTTTTTTCCTGTTTAGAATTGTGGTTATGTTGCCACTTAGTGTCAGCAAACTCGATCTGGGGCTAGATAGGAGGAAGTGATGTAATATAGGTAAGGGAGGAGCTTGGAGCTTGGAGCTGATGCTTGAAAAGTTTTGCCGGCTCTGATCCGAATCGGATCCGTATACCCATATGTGCAGAAGAATGAAGTCTCTACTCAGATGGAACGTTATGGTAAGAACATAACTTCTTTATTTAGACTATTTGAAGGCATAACTGGTATTTTATTCACCCATTCTACCACATTAGGTTTGTTGACTGCTAGTGACCTTTCAAAAATCCATCTAGAGTGCAAAGAAGATTAGAACAGCTTTGTTGCAGAATTTGTGGACGCATCACAGTTTTTCAGCAGTATTTTGCATGTCATACATTCATAGCTGGTTCTAATTATGGTAAAGCACAGCTGCTATCCTCTGTAGATAATGCAAGAGCTTGTTTAGGAAGCTGGTTTAAGACACTTTTTACGCCTGTTCCTTTATCTCTACACATCTTCTTTCTGAGGTGTACTTCATCATCTTCACAGAATCTAGTCTGTGAGTACCAAGAAATACTTTCCTGAGCTGTGCACGTGACTATAGCCAATTAAAATAATGCTATCAATACAGATCAAAAAGCTGGAGATGTTTTAAGCAGTTTGTTTACAATTTAAAAACTTCATACTATAGAATTAGTTTGCCATTGTCTGAAAAGTGCTTATTTTTACATTTATGCATACTTTCAGGTGAACATCAGTAGCTGTGTAATCTGAATTGCTATTGTTGGAGGAAATGTTTTAATTTTCTTGCTTTGTAATATATGTTGGTTTGCTTGCTAAAATGTTCATGCATTAAAAAAGGTGACACAGATGTTTTTATACTGATAAAGGAAAGATTCAAAATAATTATGTTGTAGGGGATTTCCCTTTGCGATTGCTGCCTTGCAAGCCAGCTGCTGAAAGGCACATTATACCTGTGTAGGGGTTCTTTGTTTTGCAGCATATTTAGTTGTTGCAGAATGTTTGTTTACCACTGGCTCACTTCTGACACCCATCTGAACTCAGAGAATCATGATTGTTCACCGTTTAAGAAATACAAGAAAGTTAAAATGCTTTAGCCCACTATAAATAAAGATGTGTTTATGTTACCCACAACAAACCACCTATTTCTGGTAGTGGGACATGATACTTTATCGACACCGTAGGTGAATTTCTGTGAATCTGGCGTTTTTTGTTTTTTTTTTCCATGGGGGCAGGGTTGCCATAATGGTTAAGATATATATCTCACAGATGCAAGATACAGGAGTTGATGGAGGTTTCGCATAATGGGCTAAGGTGTTCACCTGTAGACACACAATGCAGTTTCTGATGTTCATCTCAGGATATTGGCTAGACTTAACATGGCCCTTCAAGGCAGTTAGCCTAGTATTCATCTATGAACCTGTGATTTTTCAGGTGTCTTTTTTTCTTTTTTTTTTTTGGATTCTTTGGGTATCTTTGGTGCTTTAGTGTTTCTTCATTGCTAAATTGCATGCATCCTCATGTAAAAGCTTTTAGCAGTTTATTTTAGTGTACCAGGAAATCTTGTTCTTGGTATCTTTTTTTCCTTATCGTGTGTGGCTATACATATATTACTGATGAGATGATATCATTTTGCTGCTGTCAGTGGTCAGCAGCTTTCTGCAGAATGAACAAGTATGGCTTCATTTATTCTTACATCATTAGTTTTCCTGTTTCACAGGAGGCATTTTTGTAAATGGATAAAATGTCGTTGTGTCACTTTGAAAAAGTAATACCTCCACCACTCCTGTAGATACTTTCAGTTGCATATTATGTTATGATGCTAAACGTTTTAAAGAATAAACATCGGTACCCTACCTGGGCTTCCATTGCCTCACTGTGTTAACAAAGAGCCCCAGGTATTTATTGACCACACCACTGTTTTATATCCTTCCTCTCCCCTTCATTGCCAGTATAGATATACAGTGATATTAGCACACTGTTTACATGAACTCATTTACACTTATGACAATTTCCCTGTATTATTCCTCAGTACTGGATTTTCTGGATTTTTTCTGCATGTGGTGGAAGTGGTCTGGTACTAACTTCTAAACCTTATTCCTTCAGAGGGGTATGTCCATCACATCCTCAGAACATAAATGCCTGACCAGAATTCTGTTAAATTGATTTTGTCAAAGTACCTGAGTTACTAGAAATTGTAGCAGACATCCAGCCTTCATATCAATGAGGTTTACAATGTTGATGATTCTTCAGAACCTGAGTGGGACCAGGTAAAGAGTGGTTCTTGAGTTGACAATGTTTCCTGCAGAGTGGACTGAAGTACATATGTCCAAAGTGAATATGGAATGAGCAGGTGGTGTGAAATTCAGACTTGTGTCAGATTTTTGTGCTGTTTGTTTTCAGTTGGTCAGTCATGTGTCTTGTGTCATGCAAATAAATATATTTGATTTCTTTTTTATGTGAACAAAATGTTTCACCTTGATTCACCTTTGCATCCATACATTGCCTAGCAACCTACTTGTCTCAAAATAGTGTTACTGTTGATTTACAAAAATGGATAAGCAAAATCCACACCAGTACCTGATTGTTCTTTATAAAATGGCCTATAAATATCCCTGTTATAACTAAACTTTTTCATGTATGAGGTTCTTTCTTGTTAAGGGCTCGGTAACATGCTCAGATTAAGCAGCCCTTTTAAAGGGTTGTTGTGAAGGCCCATAACTACACCAAGACAGGAGTAGCTATCTCTCCTTTGCAACAGTGATACTGCTAAATTCTATTTTATGCTGTTTCAGCCTCATGCATTTTTTAAACACAGGATAGCCAAAATAAGTTTTTGCTCTGTATGCCTTTTCTGGGTCTGTCTTCCAATGCTGCAGGAGTGGACCGACAGTGTTGTTTCAGTGATGTGCTGAATTCTGTATAGTAAACCATGCAGTGTGTGTTTTGTGTGAAGTACGGAATTGTTAAGCCTGGCTTTTGTTGTCTTCATAGGACACCCACATATTCTTTCTTTATTTAAAGGGCCATGTAGAATTAATACAGTAAATGTGTCACCTGTACAAACATTTCCATTGTTCAGCAAAAGTAAAAGAAAAATGTCTCAAAAATAAGGCCTCAGAAATACTTACATTTCCTTTATTTATCTGTAAGGTTTTCGAGTTGCATTAAGAAGACTGTAATGAAATTTTCCTTCATTTTTTTAAATTTCACCGTATGTTATGGGATTTTAATGATGTGGTAGTGATGGAATCCACTTCTAAGTCTGGGCATAGTTAAATTTCATGAAAGTGGTTTGCTTGAGTCTCTGATGTTAGTCAGAAGTGCTCTTCTCTGCACCCAAGTGTACCATTAATTGACTCCTTCTGTGATTCATATAGAGTACTTGTATTGCCAGCATACTCAGATGTGATTGAAAATTATTTTTTTACAAGTCCATTTGCTCCCAGTTGGTATCTGTGTGTCTTTGATCCACATTGCTCTAATTTCTGGTTCCTGACTTGATATTTTATGATTTTATATCTTTCACCCTCAAAACATTGTAGTCATTGGGTATGGTTATTTCAACAGTTAATGCTACTTTTGTACTAGTTTCCTCATTTGTAATGTCCATCTTTTTTTAATTTTCTCTGGTATTGCATGATCCCCGTGTGATCATTGCTTCAGCAATTTCAGTAGTTTTGTTATAATTTTCTGCATTTCCTGCAAAGTCAGCTGGAAACCATTGCATGGAGTCATACTTCTCAGCCTCTTAACATAAGAAATCTGGACAAAACCTAGAATAACGGAGAGACAAAGACCCAAAAAATGGGGACAGATTTTAAATATTGCTCTTATAAATTTTGAAAGTTACTAGAGTAGTATGTGTGTTAGCATGCATTTTCTGAAGGATATTTAGTCTGAAACTCAAATGTGCATAATTATTTAGTGACTTCAGTCCTCATTGATTTGCCAGAAAATAACAAATTTTATGGGAAACGGACTAAAAACATTACACAAAAGACTAGACATTCCGCGAAAGTCTGGATAGTTGAGAACTAGGCATGGATTACAGCCAGCAGTGAAGTTACTCTTGCTGATATTCAGATGTGTCTGTGTTAAGGAGTTAGTACTAAGTCTCTCTAGGTGGAAAATCGTGCACTTACAGTGATGAAATAGTAAATAATTTGGGGTCAGCAATACACCAGTAAAGGGTGGTTTAAGAAATATTAGCAAATAAATTATGTCTTTCACATTTATACTGTTTACTTACTGCAATAACTACAGCACCTTGCAGATACTAGTGAGATTTTTTATTTTATTAAAGTGCGGCTGACCTAAGCCATTGAGTAGTCATTGTTCTATTCCTGACCATTACAATCAGGTTGCATTGGGCACCAGGTCACTCAGTGAAGGTGGTCCACACTAAGCTGCAAGGTATTGTAACACTGAGTGCTAAATGTCTGATTAATTATTTATTAGTACTCCTTTGAATTGGAACCATATCTTTGATTCTCAAGTTGTGATGAAGCATACACCAGCATCTGGGTGCAGGCTAACACTCAGATGCTGAAGACACATGTTCTGAATCCCATCTTCAATATGAAGTTTTCTCTAAATAAAATAATACAGGTCTCATGTATGCAAGAGAGTGAGTTAACACTCATGCAGCAAGGGTTTTCAGAGTTGGAAGTAAGTTATGACTTTTAAGCTGTCTCTTTTCTGAGCTTGTGTTCATTTCAGCAGCTTAGATGGCTGCTTGCTCCTTGTGTAACAACCATACTGGATCCACTAGCTTTAGCAGATGGGAGAAAGAGCTGAACTAAGAAATGGGATCTGGAATGGTTTTTTACACAAAAACATTGAAATAACACATTTCCAAGGATAGCTATTCAAATCGCATCCAGAAATAATTTAGATGGCCATTTTATTTGAGGGATCCCTTTGTCACACTCCTCTTCTGGGAAGGTTCTTCTTTACATCACCCTTGTGCCAGTAATTTTTACTCATGAGTAACCAAAACTGTGGGATTAAAATAATAACTGCCTTTTTTCAAAGCTTAGACTTGGAATTCTGGTATTCACAGGAAATGAAACAAGATGGTTGCAGGTTTTGGCGGGGAATTATCTCCACAGCAGTAATCAAACCAGAATTTCAACTTGTTTTCTGCTGCTGCTATCTGCTGCAAACTATATCAAATATTTATTTTCTGTTTGTTTTATAGCATGTAGATCTTATAGGTTCATAGATTAGTTCTAGGTTGTCTGCCCTCTTGGGCCATTTTAAGCCTAGCCAAATTTCACTTTCCAAAAGTTAAGAATCAAACCCTTAACCTTGTGTCTTTGAGGCAAACACCTTAACCATTATGCCAAGCCCCAACCAGTACTGGACTGTTTGTGGTAATAGATCATATAGGTAACACATAACATTTTTCTGGACTGGAAGGCACCGTGCTGCTTTGAGTGTGTATAGCTGCCTGATATGGAACCTGTTGATGGCTCTGAGTATAATGCCCCCTCCTTTTTAAGTACCCTCCAGGTGATCATCTGCCATCTTCTGCTCCCATTGCTCCTATCCTTTGTGTCCCTGGTACTGTTCTAACCCCCCCATAGGTGAGTTGGGAAGAAGCTGAGGAAATGCAGAGTGGAGATTGTTGTGGTTCTCTGTGCGCACTTACATGCACACATGCATTCTGACAGGCTTACTTGCAGTATAAAAGGAACATCCAGACCTACTGGTATCTTCTGATCAGAAAAAGCTACTTGGTCTACAGGCTGCAGATGAGAAGAAAAATTTGTCCAGTAAAAGGGTAACTTTGTAAGCGATGAATAAAGCCGAACCATAACAGAAGGGTAGTAGTGATCTAGCATGGACAAACAAACGTCTAAAGTTAATTAGGGTCTGCAGCTCTCATGTGCAGAGTAGTACATGCATTAAGTAGTATAACACTTTTTACAGGAAAGACTGGCATTGCAATGGCAGTCTCATTGCTGGTCTTTATGGATGTCTCAGCATAGTCAGTTACTTACATACTGCCTTAGCTGGTCATCTCTGTCAGTATCATGGCTGAATTTGGATAGTTAACACTAAAATACACCTTTTTAGACTTGCTGATTGATTGGCACATAGGAGAAGTTTCTATCTGCAGTTATTAGTAACCTGGGGCTGATTAGCAGTTTTGGTGACTGAAGAGCAGATGGGGTTTGATGCCATAGGACTGCTTGCCTTACACCACTGCTTGATTTAAAGGGGAAGTGATATTAAGTGCTTGTGAAGGTGGCACAGATTTTAAGTTTGTCTCCATAAATGACTTCCTGTCATACCTCTCAACCTCTTAACACAAGAAATTTGGACAAAGCCAAAAATGATGGGAGTACAAAGGCCCCAAAATAAGTACAAATGTTAAATATTGCTCTTATAAACTTAGAAAATTGCTAGAACAAAAGGTGTTGTGGTAGAATGTGTTTTCTGAACAATATGAAGTCTGAAACTCAAATGTATGTCATTATTTAGTGGCTTCAATCCTCAATAATTTGTGAGAAAGCCACAAGTTTTATGAGAAACAGACTAAAAATATGAGGCAAAAATCTGGACATTCTGCAATAGTCTGGACAGTTGAGAGGTATGCTTCCCGTGCAGTGATACCTGAGGATGTTTAGGGGGAACCTGTGATGGGATAACAAGACTAACAAGGGTAGACTTGTTTTTGTGTAACACAGGAGCATGAAAAGCGTGTAGCTTTCAGTAGACTGACTGTAGGGTGCCAGTGTTGTGAGGACAGGGTACTAAAGATGAGCTATAAAAAGAACTTTGAGTGCTGATTGAATGTGGTTCCCACCCACCCTGACACCTCTTAGTGTGAATGAATGAGTAGCAGTTAGTAGGCAACATAGCTCCTTATGGGTAGGATAATTATGTTTCTGGATCTTTTCCAGCCTAATTAAGCTTGCCAGGCCCTGAATTTAGAATGAGCCTACTGCTGGCATGTTCATATGCACAGGTATGTAATGATGTAAAAGAATAGGAGCGTGTTGTAAACTGAACTTGTTATAGTCTGACTTTAGAAACATAGGGTTTCTGATGTCTGCTGAAATATTAGCTGTTGGTATTACCTGAAACAGACAGCAAATTTGGGAGAATAGTGACAGATTTATGCATTTGAGTAAGAAATTGAAGATAAGAATACATGAATGAATCACATTTAGGAGTCTTTTAACTCTGCACATATTGTGCCAAGGGTATGTATCTAAGAAAAAAGTCAAGAAACTGTAACATTACTTTCAGGAAATCCCCATCAGTACAAAACCAAAGATTATCTTGCAGAATTAAGAGCAGGTGCAAGTTTGAAAGTGGGTCGTACCACAATATTATTGTTATATTGTGTTTGATACAGAATACTTCATTTCACAGAGACATCCATTTATAGCTCCACAGATGTGACTAAGCCTGATATTCATACATATAAGTGGCTTGTAAAATCTAGTGTGAAAAGCAGGTAAGTGAGTTTGCATCCTTCAGACACCATAAAACAGTTCTTTGAAATTGATTGCACTTCGCTCCTTGCATTCATGTGCAGCTGATGGTGACAGGTGAAGTAGCAGGTATCTCTGTACTTTGGAAACATGACAGCAGCAATGACCCAGTGGTGTACATAACTGAGTCTTCTGTACCTTTTCAGAATTAGCCACTGTCTGTTTTGGCCAATATGTATATGGTGATAGTCAGGTTGAAGAAGGTCTGTGATTTGAAGCAGTCCCACAAAAATTAACAAAATCTAGAGCAAGAAAAAAAAAAAAGCTCTCTGAGCCCCATACAAACCTATATTGGCCCTAAATTATTCAAGAAGCAGCATCAGAGGCAGAGTATGCAGCATGTTTCCTGTTAAGTGCTGGTACAGGAACATTCTGAAATTATGGGTTCTGTTCCCACACTAAGCCACGCTGTGGTGTGTCTCCAACCAGGTACTTTGTTTAAAATTTCAGCAATGGCAATGTGTTTCAGCACTTTTTTTTTTTGGGGGGGGTTAATTTCCTGAGATACACTTTTTTTCAGATTATTTGTAAAACTAAGTATCCATTTGCCTGTTCTAGTTGTATTTCAGGTGGATGCTAAAGATTCCATAGAATTTCTTGAAAAGAGCATAATGTTGTTTGTCTTTTCAACTTTTCCTGGTTAGGAGTCGCCACAGCGGAACTCCGGTCCGCTAATGATTGGCAGTAGATTGTTATGGTGCCGAGTTGCCAGCCCGACGCCCAACCTTCAACGAAGGCACGCCCATTTACACATACTTTTAGTAAAAAAATTGTACTTCATATGTACTTATGTGGAACTGTTTACATATTACATACAGACTGTTTTTACGAATTTTGCATTCCGTTTTTGCCCATATTCACATCAGTTCACTTTCTCTTTCTAAGTTTTCTTGTTGCTTCCTCATATTTCAGAATGCCTTTCAGTAACCCCCCTTTCCTTTTTGTTGTTTTCTGAATACTTTTGCTATCTGAATGCTCAGTTGAATATTGACAAACAATATTTGTTTCACATTACACATATTGCCATGATGTATCTCTGTCTCTTCTTGATTAGCATTTTATTTTAATTTCCTAAATACACACAAGACTTATATATATATATATATATATATATATATATATATATAAATATATTCTTACATTTGTTGCTTCATGTATCCCCAAATCAGACATAGTCATGATTATTGAGATTCCCATTGTATGTTCAGTGACTGCAGTGTGTTGCTCAGAACTGTAAAACTTTGAGTGCAAAGATAGAAATTTTAACTAATGCTGAAGTTGCCATATTTCAGAGAATTCCCTCTTCTTCAAGGTACAGAGATTTCACAGTATATATAAGTTCTTTGAGGTACAGTGATTTCACGGTTAGTATATATAAGTAACACGGATGTGGGGCTGCAGTGGCCCTCATGAGAGGGTCTAAGAGTCTTGGCCCCTGTAAAATGATTTTAATGTGTAAAGGCGAGTTTTGCACTTGGCTGTTGGTCTAAAAACCTCGGTTATTTTTTTAGCATTCCAAGATTTTCTGTATTGAGTCTTGAACTTCTGATAGATTGCCAGGTGTTTGTAATGATGTCCCACTTTCTTGACTGTTGCCCCACTCTAGCCCTACAAGGAATAACCAGAAATTTCTGATTGGTACACCTGACTGCTGTAGTGTTACCTCTCCAAGCTTCTTTTCTATGATTCGAATTCTAAACACAGAATTAACGGTGCGACATATGTACTAAAATTACATTACAATTCTTTAATGGGATATCTTCTTGTATAATATATCTCTCTGTACACGGTAATCATCTTTGCTGGGTCACTTGTATCATTTTAATTTCATTTATGTATTTGTAACTGGTGGATTAATTGACATATGACTGGGTACATCCATGCCCCGTCCCCACACACACAAACCAGATCTACGTACACACACCGCACGTGCTTCATGTTTGTCTTTGCACCATTGAGTGGCGCAAAGGTTTTCTTTATTTCTAAAAATTTATGTTTGCTCTTGTCATGGCATCATGATTTCCCAGCACAGCAGTGGGTTATCTACCCAAGGACCATACCGGCTCATTTTTTCCATTTTTGGGTATTGGCTCATCAGAGGAAGTTAACATAGAAGCAGCCATCACAGTTTTCTGCTAATCCCTTAACTCCCTTACCCTTGTGACATCTGGTGGGGGGGGGGGGGTCATGTGTCACAGTACTGGTGACCATACAAGTGCATGTTGCTGTGCATGTGCAGACTCCAGATACATTGTTCAGTGTTGCTTGGTTGGGTATACGCATTTATAGCCATTAGCACTGCCTGCTGTATTTCGAAGCCCCATAGAGAGTCATCAGTATAGCACACTGGACTGTCTTCACTTGTTCTAAGATACATGAGCCAGTGTTAGCTGCCAGTCCACATGTCTCGAGCTGGCACCCCCAGACCCCAAGCTGCTTACTTATGGTAGCCATCTGGGTTATAGTCAGAGCTTCACGGAGCCAGCTAGACATACTGTCCCACTTACTTGTCATATTTTTCTTGTCAGTTATACAATATTGTCCCACTTACTTGTCATATTTTTCTTGTCAGTTATACAATATTGTCACTTACTTGTTATATTCTTCTTCCTCTCCTTATCTACTAAACTTCATTTTCTTTTTAATGGACTGGATTTCAGAGTATTTTGATGTATTTTTCCCATCTTTACTGATGTCAGTTTTAACTCATTTTTTTAATGTTGCTTTACATCCAGTACATGTTCTGTTTTTTGTCCTGATTCTGATCCGTTTCCTTAATTTTTGAAATGGTATCTTACTGTTATGTTTACTTTTGTGGAATACAGTTTTGAATCCCATAATTTTGTGAAGAAAGTAATGCATGCATTTATTTCAATAAATTATGTATGAGAAAAGTTCAAAAGATATATATATATATTAAAATGACAACAGTATTTTAATTAACATTAAAAAATGGGTGAATCTTACAGGCAATACCCTGCTGGAAAAAAGATGGTCTCCAAATAAGTGTTAATGTACCAGGACAACTTGCAAGCAAGTCCACGGCTTCATGCAACATATAAGCTGCACTCTGTCTTGTTTAAGCGACCTAACCATGCAGTTTGGCAAGCTTAAAAAATAAGTAAAAAAAAAGAAAACTAAAGTAGATGCCTCTGTGAACAAAAGTAACGGCAGAGCAGTTGCAAAGACATAACCATTTTACTTTCTCTTCTCTAACTCTAGCTTAAAAGTTAAATTTATCAAGTATGGGGAAATAAAACAAAAGTAATGCAGTTTAGAGTATCTGTCTGTCTGTTAGGAAGAGAAAGGGTGACAGAACAAGAGTATGCTTACATGATTCTCAACCTCTTTACTGAAGAATGTTGGACAAAGCCAACAGTTATGGGGTGACAAAGGCACAAAATCAGGGACACTTTTTAAATACGGCTCTAATTCACTTAATAGGTTAATAGAGCAAGAGGTTTCCCATTGCTTTTTCTGAACAGTACTAGGTATGAAAGTATAATGGCTGGATTTATTGACTAACTGTAATCCTCAGAGATTTAATAGAAAGTGAAGTATTTTTCAAATAAAATAAAAAAAATGTGAAACAAAATCAGGGAAAGTTGAAATGCTATGTGAGGTGGAGGGATACAGCACGTTTCACTGCATTTATTTTTTCATTCATTTGATCACAGTGAGACATCTGAGGTGTAGACAGTTAAGGAGATGGCTGTAACTGCTTGGCACATTTGTGTGTATGTCTGTGTGTCTGTGTATGTGCACAAATTTGTCTGCTCCTCTGCATTTTTGGTGTGTGTGTGTGTGTGTGTGTGTGTGTGTGTGTGTGTGTGTGTGTGTGGTTTTGTCTGTGTAGGGATTAAATACGTACATAAAATATATATGTATATTTTGGATGCAAAATGTGTCCTTCAACAATTACGCAGCAACTATGAAAGTTGGAGGAATTATTTTACATTAGAAACGTAAAACCA
The DNA here is from genome assembly GCF_019279795.1 of Protopterus annectens. NCBI lineage: Eukaryota > Metazoa > Chordata > Ceratodontiformes > Protopteridae > Protopterus > Protopterus annectens. The sequence goes on along the minus strand of NC_056733.1, from coordinate 663,068,684 downwards.
TGTATACAATAACAGTAAAACAACCACAAATCAGTTTAAAACACAGCCTATTTTATAAGTGCAACAGTGCCCTCCAGGATGAGCATTATGAGGAAATAACATTACCCAGTATTACCTACCTTGTTGGGTGTTATTGCTTGCTTATTCTTCCTTTGGCTAAATACATTTCTTTGTTGCCATCAATTTACTGGATTCAGCATTTTTGTAGGATCATTACTACTTTCTTAACACCTAGTTACTCTGGTTCATTTACCTGGAATGACCATTTCAAATTGATCTTCATTAGAGAAGTACAGTCATCTCATGATATGTTAGTTCAGTCTGCAAAGGTACCACCTACATTCTGTGTTCTGCTGAAGGTTGGTACATAGAAAAAGATGAAAACTATTTCATCCCTTGTCAAATTTATGCATTCTTACTTGGTGATATGGAGGTGGTTGTGTTAAATGTTGAGGAGGAGTGACTCATAGCCTATAGATAAGAGTGACAGTTTGAAGATGGAGTACTTGATATATTTATCGATCGGCTGTGCCCCCGTGAAAAGAACACAGTAATTCCAGTGTAAGAAAGTACACCATCATAGTTTGTAGCTAAGTTACTGACTGTAGTTAATGAAATACTGGCAAGATTCTATTCAGCCACTCTGACAATACTATTTGTCATTCTGTGTTCCTTTCTTAACACTCTGGCATGGGGGATTCTAAAATTTTCTGCTGCCTTACCCTGCAATACTTTTATCTGTTATCATGTCAGCCAAAGAAATTTACCAGATTTCTTTCACTGACATCAGAGGAAAGAACACTGCACAGCTGGAATTATTTTGCAGGGAGTATCGGACACCCAGACTTATAGTTAACTGGTACACATTTGGGAGGTGGGGATAACACTTACTCAAGGATGCAGCAACTTTAGTTTGCATGTTAGGAACGTGAACAAAGTTGTCCTGTCTACCCAAAAGAAATCTAGCCACCATGTTAGATCTGTAGCAGAGATGTGTGAAGTTCTGCTTATACCCAGAGTACTATTGCAGTCGGTCAGCAATCTGGGTTTTTGGCAATGCCAAGCGCATAAGCAAACCTTTGAAGCTGAGAACCATCTTGAGTTCTTAGATTGTGGTTTAACTGCCTTAGGAAAGGCTTGTTTTAAGAGATGGCAGTAACTATATTTAACAATTTAAAAATTAAGTTGCTGAGCAGAAAATTTGCTGTGGCTTTTCCTGAAAGATGCTTTGTTTTTTTGCTGGATTACAGAATGAAATTGCCTGTGAGCTTACTTCCTGCAGTCTTAGTAGACCGGTATTATGTAGTGATTGTAATGCTATAATACAGACAGCATACTCTGTTCTGGACAGTGTGTTTATTGCAAATGCCCATCTTTTACCATTTGTCTCAAGATGTGGTAGTTTGTGTGAAACTTTCATCAGAATTAACACTTTACTTATTTGTGTTTGCTAAAGGAAAGTGATTGGTGCAGTATTGCACCCATATATTTCTGATTTGCAGCAAATGGTAGGACATAATTATCAAGATTCTTAATAATGGTTTGGCTTTAGCAAGTTTCTCGTGGGTGTTGAACATCATAACTGTGGATTTTTAAGTACTGATTTTGAGCTTGTTTTTTTTACACCGCCAGGTTCCAGACTGTGCTAATATCATTTTGCAATGCGGCATTTAATTACATGGGAGATTTATGCACTTGTATTAGCCTTAAGTCACATGTATAGTATACAGTCTGAGCTAGTGAGACTGGACGGCTGATAATTAATGAACAATGGAGATAGTAATGGTTCAGGTACTGATCCTTGCAATACTCCCGTGCATCTTTGAAGCAGAAAAATATGCTTTCTCCTCAATGAGTTCAATATTCCTTTCCAAGACCAGTCCATCTGTAAGAAAAATATTTTTCAGACACTGTCTTCTTTGAGAAACCTCTCTTTGAGGAACAGGGTAGTCAAAGCAGGGTATAGTGAATCACACCAGAAAATTGGTCAGTAATGATTTTGTTGGATGCACAGGTGAGCTATACCATTAAATGAGGTCAGTTCACAATTACCCCATCAGAAATTTTGTAGGGTCAGGTACTATGGGGTGTAAACTACCAGTGTGTGTGTGTGTGTGTGTGTGTGTGTGTGTGTGTGTGTGTGTGTGTGTGTGTGTGTGTGAGAGTAATATTTTATCTGTTAGGTAAGTAGGTTAGTAAGGCCAGCAATAAGCTGTATGTGTTCTAACTGATCCTAAGATACAGAACTGCATTTCTGGTGATCCCAGCTGGTATTCTACAGACATATGTAATTTCCTTTGTTTTTGGCATTTTCTCTGGTAGCCATCTAACCTATTTTCATTGCCATTGACGCGTTTTACTCCCTCATCTGAATGGCCTTTATCACCCCACATCACCCTAGAAAGATGGTCTCCCCTTTTAGGGGGAATCTGACACTGCTGTTTGTCATAACGTTGGTGATGTGATCAGCAGTCAGGTAGGTCATTATCATCTTTCTGGGGAGGGGGCATTTTTTTCCTGAATGACCTATTCCCTTGTTTGTTTACATTCTTCAGTATACAGTGCATAAGTTCTAAGTCCTGCAACATAATATCTCTGCACATTTATGTCCAGCTTGCACATGCATTCTTCATGCAAGTCCAGCCAAACGGTACCCACCTAACATCAAATTTTGTAAGGTTAAATTAATTACCACATTCCTTGGCAAAATTGTATTGTTCTATTCAAAGGTATAAACAGTTTGTGGGGAAAATAGTACAAGAAATAGCAAGAAACTTCACCCCATAAACTGTTTACAATACAAAAAATTTTTACTTGGTGCTGAATTTGTATTAAAACACAAACATACGGCACAAGGCCATTTACGAGTTTCAATTCCAATGAATAATTCAGAAATATTGCCTTACCTGTGTGGCTATCCAAATAGGTCTTAAAGTTTACTATTCAGAATTTAGGAATTTTTTTTTATTCTGCAGCCGTAACAGTTGCTAAGCAACAAAACTATCTCTTTGTTTTGTTGATGTCAGTTTACATTACGTTTTTAACCTCATCAATAAATCGCCGTCTAGGTATTGTAAAGAGAGTTCAGCAAATACAACTGAATTTTTTATTGCCTTATCTTTAAAGCATACATCACCACATAACAGCTGCAGTCTATAGGCATGAGATTTACAATCAGTTGTAACATTTAATCTGATGTTGTTAATCTTCGTTTATTCCTTACTGATGGGTTATCAGTTCCTTCTTCGGAACCGAGCTGGCCATATATCAAGCTCGCATCAGCCAAAAACTCGAGCCAAGGTCCTACCCAGAATGCTCTGCTCCCTGTTACCTCAGATCTCATTTGCCATGTTGCTGTACAGCCATGTCAAGCCACTCTCTGTCAGCTAAGTGAATTAATTTTTTGAAAGTTTATATATCGTTTCTACTTTAAAGTTTTTCAGTCAGTTACTTGTAATATTCTCCTACCCTATCGTATCCTTAGGACTCTCTTCCTTTAGTCTATTTACCTTTATTACCCTTTTCTTACCTTTGAGGTAATTCTTCATTACCATCGTTGGTAATCCCTCCTCCTTCCTTCTTCTTACCCTTTTGGGTAGACTTTCTTCTTCTTCTTGATACTTCTCCACATCATTATGTTGGATAAGAAAAGTAGTGTTGGTTTGAAACGGTGTAAGGATTGCGGCCGTAAGTTACTGCTTTCTGATGGCCATGACTTTTATGTGTCTATTGTTTGAATGTCTCCCACCTTACTGTGGATCCCTCATGTGGGATTTGTAGAAATGTTTCGACCAGGACTCGACTCTTAACGAGAGAAAGAACAAGTTATTCCTGAAAGTTCTTCTCAAATCTCCTTTCTGTGAGGCTATCTGTGGGTCGGAGGGCTCACCCCTCCTGCTAAACCCCGTAAGAGGCGTTCTTCCTTTTCCTCATAGAGATCGCTCACTTCATCTCCCTCTGGAGATCGCAGGGAGTTGACTCATAAGAAAGTGAAAATTACTACTACTTTGGCGCTGCCACCTGTGACCCTTTCGGCTCCAGGCTCGGCACTGCCTCAGTTGATTCTTGCTCCAGCCATGTCCTCCTTATCGACACTGGCACCGGAGTCCCTAGTGCAGACACTTTTATGGCTCCGACAGTTACATCGCAGTCCTTACCGGCACCGTCCATGCAGGTACATTCTCATTCAGCACCATTGGTGCAATCCTCTTCATCTCAGAGTATGATGTTACTCTCCTCCATGGTGCAGACATGTTCGGCACTGACATCCTCTTTGGTGCGGTCCTTTTTGGCATCGTCATTGCTACCAGTGCAGACACCTTCCTCGACGGCACCGTACCCATCGGTGCAGACACTTGCTTTTAAGGTGCAGACACCTTCAACTTCTATGGTGCTGACTTTGTCGAGCAGACTACTTCGACACCATTCTCTTCAGTGCAGAAATCCTCGGTTCCGGGTTCTGCACCTTTCGAATTAGCAAGGACCAAGTACTCTCCTTCCTTGAATCCATTCGTTGGTAGCCAATACAGTCCTTTCTAGAAAGGCCAGACCCGCCCTCAGGTTTCTTTATGAGGTCGTCCAGGAGCCTCTCTGAACAGGATGTGTTGCATCTTGTTGACCAGTTGCTTGTGGCCAGAGGTCTCTCTCAACCGTTGAAACCCACTTTCCCTGCTTCAGGTGAATGTATTTCTCCTCAAACTCCAACGTACACTTCTCCTTCGACTACCACCCAAGTATCGAAGCACATTACTCCGATAGCAGCTTCGTCCTTCCGACCCCAATAGTAGATCTCACTTTGGAGCTGGAGTCGTCCTTGTGGCCCTCAGTGCACTGGGCATTGGGCTCTTCTCAAGCCAGTGGCTGTGCTGTGGGGGAGGGCATTCTTGGTTCCACACCGATTTTTTTCTGTGGCACCCTCCTGGAATCCTCCCTCTCTCACGCTTCACAGTCCTCTTGACTCCTGGTCTGGGGGTCGGCTCGTCAGGGCGGGGTATGACTCCGGTTCCGAGGTTGTCATCCCCTGTTCCGGGCTCCCATCCCTCCTTGAGTGGGCCGGCCTTCCAGGCTAAGGAGTGGGCGCTTAGCTCCGCTGGCCAACCCCACATGTTGGAGTCCTCTTTCCCCTCTGTGCCACAACTCTCACAAGCCACAACCACCAGACACCGGGCACAAGGGCCTCAGGTTTCTCCCCCTCAGGAGACCCCCTCTTTGCAGTCTTCCTCAGAACCTCTCACTGAGGAAGTACCCCTCAAAGCGTCATGCAAGAGGAAGCACATGGACTCCACTGAGGAGTCTTTAACCGAAGATATGGACTTTGATGACTGGGAAGGGTCCCCACGGTCACCCGAATGAGGTTTCTTTGGTGACATCCTCGAGATCCTTAGACAGAGGGGTAACTGGAAGTCCTCTAATCCTTCCTCAGAGGAATCCGTATTCCTGCAGGCCTTTCGTTCCTGGCCCCCTTCCTCCTGGGTTACCCCGCTGGCTGATCAGCTCATCATCCAGAGCGCATGGAAGGCTCCTGACACCCTGGAAGCGATACTGTGGAGGCCTGATAAAATCTTATCTCCCCCAGCTGAGCAACCCCATTGGTCACGAGGTCTTCCAGTAGATGCCATGGTGGTGGCGGCTGCAGCAAAGAAAGATTTGACAGAAGAGAGCCAAACTGTCCATCCACCCAACAAAGAGTCCCAGGCGATAGACAGACTAGGGAAGCATGTGTTTGCTTCATCGACCTTCGCCGTAAGGTCTTTGAACTATTTGGCACACTTTACAAGGCTCCAGAGGGATCTTATCAACCAACTCTCTAAAACCTTGGCAGGAGCTGTTTCTGATGAGGTCCGTGACAACGTAGCTTCTCAGATAGCCACCCTAGAGACCATTTCCAATTCTTCCATGCGTCTTATTTCTCATGCAACGGAAGGAGCGGCTAGAGTCAGGCGCACGTATAGTCACCAGACGACATGCATGGATGTGCCTTTGTGACTTTGCGGACTCCTTTAAGGCTTCCTTCATGAACGTCCCTATTGAGGCCGCTTCTTTGTTTGGCCCTAAAGCTGGCTGGCAAGGTGCGAACAGGCTGGCAAGGTGCGAACAAGATGGCAAGACCCTATCTGCCATTAGTGTCAGACACTCCACTCCTCAACAATTCTACTCCAGAATTCAGAGGAGTGGGAAGATGTGGCACAGGAAATCACAGGGCTGTTTCAGTGATGAACATGCTGAGTTCTCCCCTAGAGGCAGAGGGGGAAACCCCAATGGAAGATGCCCCTTTCAGGGCAGAGGAGGTCCGCAAAACCGGGGTTCCAGAGATTCATTCTCTGGTCAACCCTATGAGCGCTTCTGAAGCGTTGCCTGACTGCTCACCTCTGGAAGCAATCGGAGGTCATTTTTTCTTGTACCCCACTGCCTGGCGAAACATAACCACTGACTCTTGGGTACAGCGGATAATATCCATAGGCTATCGCATCCCCTTCCATCTTTGTCCAACCTGATCCAGAGTATTACCCGACATTCCACCCAGTCAAAGGGAAGCAGCAGCACACAAAATCCAAAAGCTGCTACAAAAAAAAGTCATCCAAACGGTCCCCCAGACCAAATAGGATCCAGTTTTTACTCAAGGTTCTTTTTAGTGCCAGAAAAGACAGGGAACTGGAGACCTATTCCGGATCTCAGCACACTGAACAAATTTGTAAAAACAGAGAAATTACGGATGGTCACGGTTCAGTCTAGCCTTCCTCTTCTGGAAGAAGATGATTGGATGTGCTCTGTAGATCATCAAGATGCATATTACCACATAAAAATGGACAAATGCTCAAGAAGATACCTCCGCTTCTGCATAGGAGCTAGTCACTACCAATTTTGAGAATTGCCTGTCAGGCTCTCTACAGTCCCCAGAGTGTACACTAAATGCATGGCAGTGGTTATTGCTAACCTGCGACTTCAAGCATTACAGGCGTTTCCATATCTAGACGACTGGCTCCTCACCACACCCAATGAGCATCTACTGGAAGAAGCCCAGCACTGCACTCTCCTCACAGCACAGCATCTGGGAATTACTGTAAACTGGGAGAAGTCCAACACAACCCCAGCCCAGTCTTTAGAATTCATTGGGGTACTGTTGGACATGAGAAATTGCACAGCATCTCTTCTGGACCACAGGCTTCAAAGAATAAAGCAACAGGTTCAAGCGCTGCTTTGTCACCACAAATCTCCCGCTCGATCTATACTCCAACTCTTGGGGTTAATGGCAGCCTCGATCACCATTGTTCCTTTAGCCAGATTCCACATGAGGCTCCTTCAGTGGTTACTTCTCATTCAGTGGTACCCTCTACAACATCCTCTTTTCAGATAAGTGTAACTCAGAGATACAAGCAAGATTTACTCTGGTGGACGTCTCGAAATCCCCAACAATGGTCTCGCCCCTTCAGCCCCCATCAGCTGAAAGCCACTGTGACCACAGACGCCTCCCTGATGGAGGGGGGACTATTTCAGGGAAACTCGGTCCAAGGCACCTGGTCGGAGACAGAGACCCTTTTGCATATTAATGTCCTGGAACTGAGGGCAGTGCTACTAGTGTTGCAAGCATTCCATTCCATCCTTCCGTCAGGGACTATTGCGATCCAGTCAGACAACATGTCATTGGTCTGGTACATCAGCAAGCAAGGGGGCACCAGATCTTCTCCGTTATGCCGAGAGGCCGTGAGAATATGGCAATGGGCGATAGCTTCCAACCGCTTTTTTATTGCAATGCACATTCCCGGGAGCTCCAACGTGATAGCGGACAAATTGAGCAGGCCCATTCTACAACCTCACGAGTGGTCCCCCAACCCTGTGGTAGCAGCAAAAATCTTCAACTGCTCAGGCCAGCCTTGCTGCGACCTATTCACCTCCCCAACCAACTTCAAGTACAGCAACCATTTTTGCCCTGATCCCCCCTCGGTGACAGTCACCGAGAGACGCTCTTGTCCACGCTTGGCCCTCGGATCTACTTTATGCTTATCCTCCTTTCCCCCTCATCTCCCAATTTCTGAAGAAAACACGGCATTTGAAAAGCAAAGTGATCCTCATTGCTCCATATTGGCCTTGACAAGTCTGGTTCCCCTTCCTCTGGGCTCACCTGATAGATCAACCGTGGATCCTCAATCCACCCCCAACGTTGATCTCCCATCCGCCGGGTCTGACTCACCCCAATCTAACAACCCTGAAGCTGACAGCTTGGTTTCCCCACTTCCAATGATTGCCAGGCAGGAAAACCTCTCGTCCCCAGTGTGCAATATTGTTATTGCATCTCATAAATCATCCACCAGACTAATATATGTCAATAAATTGAAAAGGTTTTCTCTATGGGCAGTGAATATACAGTTAGACCCCTTGTCAGCCCCAGTTTCGGTTGCTTTGGATTACTTATCACATCTTTTCCACTCTGGGGTGTCTGCATCAACTATTCGTGTGCATTTCGCTGACATTTCCAATTTCCTCATTGGTTTTCAGGATTCTTCTCTAATGTCACATAGACTCTGTAAAACTTTCTTGAAGGGGGTTCTTCACCTAAAACCTCCCTTTAGAGAACCAGTACAACCTTGGGATTTGGCCTTGGTTCTGCAAGCCCTAACAGCTCCCCCCTTTGAACCTGCGCCTTCATGTGATTTAAAATATCTCACGTGGAAAACTTTGTTTCTGATTACAATCACAGACACTTGTCAGAACTTCAAGTCTTATTTCATCAAACCTCCCTATCTTATATTCCATAAGGATAGGGTATCACTGAGAACCAATTCTTCCTTTTTACCAAAAGTGGTATCTATCAACCAGTCTATTGACCTTCCAGTATTTTTTCCTAACCACTCTAACAAGGGAAAGTATTGCCTGCACTTATTGGATGTTCATTGGCAAATACTATTTTATCTGGACAGAACAAAATCTACCCGTAAATCAGACCAACTATTTCTGGCCTTTTCTGGACCAAGACTAGGTCATCCTGCCTCAAAAGTTACATTGGCTTCATGGTTGAGAAATTGCATTACCTTTATCTACAACAAGATCAATGTCACCTTGCCTCACAGAGTGAAAGCACATTCTACAAGGTCTATGGCAACTTCAGCAGCTTTCCATGCTAAGGCTTCCCTCAATGATATTTGCTCAGCTGTAACTTGGACCAAACCTCATACCTTTATTCTTCATTACAAATTGGATTTGGCCTCCAGAGATGGAGCTTCTTTTGGTTCCATGGTGCTTAGGAATGTCCTTCCATGAGGGCCACCCAGGGATACAGGTAGCTGGGGAATCTGTCTCATCAGTAAGAAATGAAGGAAGATTAACAACATCAGATAAAGAAGTTATGTCTTACCATAACATTCCATCTATGTTGTTGATCTTCGTTCATTCATTACTCTCCACCCTCCGTCCCCCTCTGGAGATTCCTGGTTGATCTCTTATACTCCTTTATTGTAGGTCTGTTATGACCAGCGGTAGCCTCTACTTTTGTCTATCAACTTGCAAACTCAATCTGAGGTAACAGGGAGCAGAACATTCTGAGTAGGACCTTAGCTCAAGAGTTTTTGGCTGACGTGAGCTTGATATATGGCCAGCCATCAGTAATGAATGAACGAAGATCAATAACGCACACAGATGGAACGTTATGGTAAGACATAACTTCTTTTTCACAACTTGGGTTGGGTATATTAAAAGACGTTATCATCTTAATAGAAAATTGTTGTGTTTTCCAATAGTGTTTGTTGTACTGATAATTGAAAGAGTGCAAATCTAAACATTGCATTGTATGCCGGGTCCAACTAAGGACTTTGCAAAGTGGATTCATGACAGCCATGTGAGACACAACTCTTAAATGTGAACCTGTAAAATATAATTTGTTTGCAGGGTTTGATGTACCTCGTGCAACTCCTAATTTAGGGACTTTACAACTACTTGGTACCCAATAACTTAAATATATTAATTCTGAGGAAAGGCTTACTTTGACCAAGCTGTGACAGTGAGTTCAGCTTGAAATAAGCTATACTATTCCTATAAACTGATTATGAATCACAAATCTTTCACCATCTACCTTATATACTGTACATAGTCTGTAAAGTCTATGAATCCAGAAGTCTATTTGCCCTATGATTCAGGCTAACCAATGGGTGTATATATAGGAAGAACATCTGGACATGGAATGTTCAAAGGTTGAAGGAGGGAGAAAAAAAAGACTCCGAGGTGTGTACAGCTTAGCAAAATATGTCTCCTGTTTGTAACTGGAGTGGTTGTCACTATGGGCAAAGGTCAGTAGAGTACACTGCCAGCATTGGGATAAAGTCATTGCCTAGTAATGGTCATTGGCAATGTGAACATATTAAAGGGCTACCAGGGAAAATGCCAAAAATTAAAGAGAATACATGTATCTACAGAATCCCAGCTGTGCTCACTCTACATTGTAATTACTTGCTTGACACTTGGGGGGGGGATATCATAGTACACTCTACGTGGTTGTTCATATTGTGTCCCTGTGCAGCACACACTATATCTAGGATTCCTGCTGATATGTTAAACCTGTGATGTGCAGAAGGAACACCCAAAGCATATTTTTGTAGATATGTCCAGTAGCTATAAAAAGGGGACTGTCTTAGCCAAGGAACAGTTTTATACCACTGTATTGATTGCCAATCCATATAAAAGAGCTGATTCTGTTTTGCTGTGGCCAGCACAAGTGTTTGCTGAAATATAAGTAAAAGTGTTGGTAAGGAGAAGCTGGTTAATGTTGTCAATCATAGCTTACACATCATTGAGGTGCCAGTGTGGTGTATTTGTGTAAATGAAGTGTGGCAGGATTTGTGCTATAGAACCTAGCTGAAATAAAATGCTTATTACTTACAGTGATGTCCCTCATTGTGTTCTGAAAAATTGTTGCACTCTGTGTAGGTTCACTGACAGGATGCAACAGACATGATGGCACAGAGTGTCAGGTGTAGTATATGACAGAAGAATGCCAAAGAAGCTGAAAAGCAAAATGTTTGAAACAGTGATGTAGCTAGTACTACTGAATCTTGTACAGAAACCTGAGCAGTAAAGGCAGAGCAGTTGAGAAAGCTAGAGGTGATGGAGATGAAGTACCTGAGAAGGGTGCTAGGATGCACACTGTGGGACAAATATAAAAATGAGGACATCAGAACAGAAACCAGAGTAGCTCCAATTGCAGAGAAGGTCAAATAGAATGGATTATGGTAGTTCGGGCACATGTGCAAAAAAAGCAGAAGACAATCTGGTGAAGATTTGGGACAGACAGGAGGAAGGCAAGAGGAAATGAGGGCATCCAGCAAAGAGTTTGGATTGTGTGAGAGAAGACCTGCAACAGTCGGGCACGAATTTCAAGAAGGTGGGACAGTGATATTGAATCAAGAAAGTTGCAACTGTTGACGCAGCATCCTGACCCCATGTAGAAAATAGGAAAAGGGGGGACTGATGATGATGACTTATAACTGCCAAGGGTCTTTTTGTAGCACAGACTGAATTTTGTGGTATTTGAATTATATCCATTTTAAGAAAGGTGAAAGAAAAGGAAAGGCATCTGAAAACATTCACAACAAACAGTAGGATTGAATAATTAATAATATTGGTTGTCAGTGCAGTATATTATAAAATTAAGCCTTTTTATTAAAATAAATACTAAATTTAATTCACTGAATTACATATATTTTCATGCCCAAGTCTTACTTGACTTCAGGAAATATTCCTTATGTATATACCTGTCACAGACAAGCTTTATCAAACTACCACAAAGGTTCCTTACGTTTTTCACATTTGTATAAAAATGTTTTCACCATTCTTAGTATCAGCATCAGCCCCCTTTTTCCCATTTTGAACATGGGGTCGGGACATCACCTAAATGCAAAGCTCACACCGAGTATTTTATCTAGTGTTGTGTGTAAGGTATTTTTTTGAATTCTGAGCAATTAAAAGTAGTTGATTTTTAACTTTCAGGATAGTTAGGCAAACAGGGCAGTTTATAGCTGTACAAATGTACTTAATCATATTAACATAATTTTACCAAAACATTATAAAAAGTTTCAAGTAGCAGAAGATTTTAAAGTTTTGTTTGGCAGATGGTCCCACTGTACTGGTGCCCACTTCTAAAACTTGACTATGGGGATTAGAGGGCAGTTAGCAGCATTGTAATATTTACAGGTTGCAAGTATTTATTTATGGATTATTTGTTCAAATATGTTAACCAAAGAAAAGTACTAATCCCAGTGGATATTTTTTAGGCCTGCTCAGTGATTACAGAACAAAGTAATCAAAGTGTTATAGCTTGTACACAAATGACTTTTAGATAGCAGCAGCCATCTTAACAACTTTGCTAGAATTTAGTTCACCTTCGTAGGCTGAGTTGTTTAGTAACAGGCATGTTTTGATCTGTAAATATTTTTTGAGGTTAAATATGTAGTGGTTCATGCAATGTTCCACTCTTAATAAGAGCTTGGTATCATAACTGAGATATCTGTGACAGGAAGTTCAGAAGACTAATGCTATTTTCTGAATAGACTAGGTTTATAACTTAATAACGCTTGTGCTTTTTCTATTTTGTTGGTCTGAAAGGTAAATTACCATAGTTTTCATGTATGCAAACAGGTTTCTTCAAATTGCAGGTAGTCTGCATTTTTCTTTTAGAAGCAAATGGCATTAAGACTTTTATGTTTTCTTCTGTGTACATTAGATACCTTAGATGTTTATTTTTATTTGTATATGTTTATTTTACCTGAATCCGTGTGTATAGCTCTCTTTCCTTAGCTTAATAAAAGATGTTTCGTGGATGAACAGTAATCATTTGCAGAGTAGAAGTGTCAAGTATGCTATGTTCTTTGTGGTTTGGCACACTACTTTCTTTGTGTTTTACTACACATCTGAGCCATATGTGGGAAACATGGTCTTTGTGCAAACATTTGATAGTACTTAGATTGTTTTTAAACAACCTGTAGTTACTTTATAAAGAATAGCTGTTTTTCACTAATATAGTAAAACAAACTCTACTGACACTCAAAGAAGTGTCATAGAAAGAGGTTTGCCCTGCAATAGATCTTGTAAACAAGGGTGCCCCAGAAAGCACAGTTTAAAGAGCAAACCTTGGATTACTAATAGGGAGGTATAATCAGGAAGCTGAGGTTGGCTTGAGGGATGTTACCTGGATGCTTTGAACTGCACTGGATGTAGTTCGGTTACTGCAGTGGTATTGGATAGGTAAACTGAATAAGCTACATTATATAACTCTGTGAAGTATGATTCCTGAATCAAGAAGCTGGCCAAGAATCCTATAAGGCCTTAAATTTCGGTCATCCTCAAACCTGTAAGGTTTGGAGTCAGCACGATGGGCTTACATCAGTGTAGTTGCTAGAGTTGTACAGGCTGGGACCAGCCTCTCAGGTTAATCCATTTGGCTGTCCTTTGCCACTGATGGTTTCAGGTTTCAACAAGCTAGATATGATCACTGGAGTGTCATGCATTCAACACTTTTTTTTGTTTCCCTTCTGATTTATTTTTTCTGGTTACCCAGTGAACCTGTCCATCACCAGGTCTACCGGTCTCTCCTACTGCCCGCAGACTATCTTAGTTCTAAGGCTGGGGCTATAATAGAACCTAAGGGCATCCTGGTGGGGGGCGGGAGGGTCATGTCATTGACTGCTTCCACCAGGAGATTTTTTTTTCATTTATGACTTACCTTTTTGGTATCCTCCTCCTTTGTGTTTGCCTGCTACATCTGAGGGCTATTCCCCTCTGTGGACCATGTCTCCCAACAGGAAATACCTAGACAAATGCCCCCCTGGGATGGGCACTCCCATCCCTCAATGCCAATGCTTCAGATCCCTAAGCCACTAATCGAACGTGGATCACCAGGGCCATACTTAGGGCTGTATCACTCTACATCACAGTGCAGGCCAATGTATACAAGACTTTGCTAGCTCACTTAGGACTGTTGTTCAGGGTATAGATGCACTTAGTGTCTGTGAATGTGGGACATTTCAGCTGGATGTCATTATGGCGATATGCAATGCATAAAGTTAGTTTCATATAAGAAACGTAGGTCAGATTGGAGACTTTAGATATGTTCCTTAAAAAAAAAAACACATGGGTGAGTGTAAATAGTGAATATGGGGCAGATGTGTGTTTTTTTAACTGAAATGTGAAGACTACTGATAAATAAACTTATAGATCCACTTTAATACAAAACCTCTGAAAAAAAAATCTTCATCTTCTCTTGAAGGATTGTTATTACCTTTGGAAGGAATACTTATTTTAAACATTGTTTTTGGGTTATCCCTCCATTTTATGATTACTTAGCAGTTTCTAAAATTCATAAAATTTTGATGATTGCATGAAAATGTGAATATCCTGTCTCATTAGGTTTACAGCATTTGTCCTTGTTCCAATTTTCCTAAACATTGCAGTGCCTTAAAACCACAAAGCCTCCAATATGTACAGTAATCTTTGTAATTTCCAGAACTTAATGGTTGGTCTTTTGAAAGTGTTTCTGAATTTAAGTAGTAGTAGTTGATCAGAAAATGTAAAGACACATACTAAGTTTGATGATAGCAATATGGTGAACTGCCACTTTTTCATTTTGTAAAATTGACACATTCATAACTGAGTAAAATAAAACCACCAAAGTGAATCTCTAATCTGTGGAATGGGCCAAATTAAAATGTATATATTTGTAGCTCAGTGTAGCATAGAGCTGAGCTGCCTGACAACCCACTGATGTGAGATGTGGGTACCGCTTGGCCATGTGGGTCAGCATTCAGCATCTGGATGATAAATGCATTTTATAATGTATTAAAATAATGCTATTGCCTAGAATTCTGTAATTGGCCATGGCTGCAGAGAACCATGACAAAAAGTAATTGCACGTGTTTATTGTGCACTATGCTGTGGAAAAGGGACCAGAGCACTGACATTCTCAGTGTGCACTACTGACGTCCATGTGAGTCCACTGCACAGTAGTTTTTGTGAATGCCTGGTGGCCACCTCTGTCGCCTTTTTACACAGTGTGAATAGTACTTATTTTAATTATTGTTGAGTTTTATTCATTGTGCTTAGCCATAACTAACAGGTGTAGTTAAAGAGGACATTCTGTAAATTTGACCACTGTCTTTTTATGGGTGCATCAGGCAGAGATTTGCAGCCAAAGGACTTCTCATTTGTGGTGTGATAAAAACTGAATAAAGTCTCCTCTGCTAAAGAGTGGTTATACCTTACATAGTAATTTTGTCATTTTAAATAATTACAAAACTGTTTATTTCTAGCTTCTCTCAGAAGACATGCTCTATAAAATAGTTAACTAAATCTTTAGATATGGTATTCTTTTTGTTTTAAGATTAATAGATTGTGACAATACTAGAAGTACACAGCTGTATTTAATCCTGCTGAAGTGGTGGTTAGAACTTGAATGTTTAATCTGATAAAGAAAAACAAAGATAGTAGATGTACATATGTATATCATTTTTTTTATCTCATTTCTGCTGGAAAATTTGTGAAATAATTTGCAGTGCCTGACTTTTTGGCATAAAAATTAAAACTGTAAAAAAAAGTTATGTCTTTGCAATGAATTTTGTAAATATTAAACAAGTTTGTGAGTGTTCATTATTTTGTACCACGTTTTATAATTATTTTTTATGAATTTCTTGCATGTGATAAATGGAATTGAGTCTCTTCGTCTTTACAATGCGTTCTCATCCCAACAGTATATTTTGTGAAATCTGGAGTGAATTAGTTACGCAGTGCAATATTTGATACCAGTTCAGTATAAAAATCTGATTTTTATGTATAACTAGACAACTGTGTCCATTTTAATTCACAGTGTTGTTACATTAATGACTAAACAAAAATATGTAATGTGGCAGGCCAGAAATGGCAGCAATTCAGTCTAAATACAGAGTGTGTTAAGGGCTAAAAGTACTAGGCACCTGTCAAAGAGACACCGTTTGCACATGCACACAGAAACACACTGCTGTTATTAGTATAGCTCAGAGACATAAAATGAGCTTGCCCATGTGCAGAGCAGTTAAATTACCTAGGAAGTATGTAGAGTCGTGCAAATGCGTTAAAGCATCTAAATTCTGTTTCTTTGGAAGAGAAGCTCAAGCCACCTGTTAGATGGATAAAGTAGATAATAATCTTTGTTTGATGCAGCCTGGCTCTGTGGCAGAAAAGGACAAAGTCCTGGTTGTGTGTCTCGAGTTGCTTGGGAAGGAGGGGTCAGATGAGCGTCGACTGATGCCAGTTCGACTGTCCTGGATGGGTAGTTCCAGAGAGCACTATGCAGTTGGAGGCTCGCACACACTGAAAGCAGCTTGTACCAGCTATAGGCAAGGTGTATATTCCATTGGACACTGCCTTCTGAGAGCATGCTATTAGAAATTAACAATTAACATGGTGTGTAACATAAATTCGACTTGTGGTTGGGGAATAGGAAGGACTAAGAATGCTAAAAATAGTAAAAAATGCAGATTGTTAACAATATATATCCATCCAACCAGGCAGCCATAACCCCTTTTTCACATTTTTGCCATGGGGTTGGGATATCGTATCAACAGTGACAATCAGCTAGAGCCAATTTTTACACTGTCAGAGGTGGTAACTGTATATGACACAGACACACATACACACATGTGTGTGTATATATATATATATATATATATATATATATATATATATATATACACACACACACACACACACACACACATATTTATTTATTTTATTTATTTTACATTTGTTGACCGGGATAGTCCAACTGGATACATGTCCATTTTCACTGGTGGCCTGGGGAAAAAAGCTCCACAGTAAACACAATTTTATAACCTAAATCTAGGTAAAAAGGAGTTTACAGGTCCGACTGGTTGTTGTTGTGTCTTTCAGCTTTTCCCGGTTAGGGGTCGCCACAGCGGAACTCCGGTCCGCTAATGATTGGCAGTTGATTTTTACGTGCTGAGTTGCCAGCCCTAACGCACAACCTTCAATGAAGGTACGCCCATTCACGCATGTCTCCACGCAGAAGACGCTCTAGCTGAGAGTCGAACCGGTCAGCGTCTTACTTTGAGGCGACAATGCTACCACAGCACCACCACCGCGGATACTGCATGAAAAAAAATCACACAAATTATTTATTTTACCCAAGGTTTAAGGCTTATAAAACACAATTCTATTAATTTCTGAAAGAGTTAGTACACAAACATGGTGATAGGATTAGTCTGGTGTGGAACAAGCACATAGCCAGTGTGATTTAAAATAAAGTTTAAGACTTTTTTTGAATTGACTAAGAGTAGGTTCTAGGGTGATGTCGGCAGGGAGTGTGTTCCAGATTTTGCTGACATGGTTAGCAAACAGAGTGTCCCCAGCTGAATTTTTGGTTTTGACAGTTTGCACTAGTAGCCTGTTAGAGGAGCAAAGTGGTCTTGGGTTACTGCAGGGTTTGATAAGTGTTTTAAGTGCAGGTGTACTGTCAGGCTGGTTGAGTACTTTATGTGCCACTAATAGTTGGTTATACTGAAATAGGCATGTCAGTTCTAACCATCCTAGGTGGTTCAGGTTTTCACAGTGATGTGTCTTGTATGGCATGCCAGTGGCGAATCGGGCAATGTGATTTTAACAGCTAGACAGTTTATTCAGTTCTGTTTTGCCTAAGTTTGTGAATAAAGGGGAAGCATAGAATAGAGTTTGAAAGAAGGTGAGAGCGTGCAATGGCTATTTTAGCGGGTGGGGTTAGGAAAGGTTTAATCTTGTAGAGTGAGCCGAGTTTTTTGTTGATGGTTTTAACAGCCTGATTAACATGTATGTCAAATTTGAGATTGTTATCTATGGTAACGCCTAGTAGCTTTGTGCCGGTATCTGGGGAGAGTATGGTACCAGTCTTAGATTTTATGGAGAAGGATCGTATCGTGGATCTTCGATTAGGGGAAAACAGCAGTAATTTAGTTTTATTTGGGTTTAGGATCAGGTGACAATTCATTAGCCAATTTTCGACTGTATTGAAGGTGGTTTGGGACAGTCTTTGTAGATCAGACTGGGAGGTAGCAGAGCAGATAAGGGTGGAGTCATCTGCATATTGGATGCATTTTGCATCTGGGATGACTGTATAGAGGTTATTGATAAATGTTGAAAATAAGAGAGGTCCAAGTATAGAGCCCTGGGGTACCCCCAGGGTGTTGGGAAGGAGGTTAGAAATTTTATTTTGCCATAGGACAGCCTGTTGTCTGCCGTTCAAATAGGATTGGAACCATCGCAGAGCTTGAGTATCTAAGTCCATAGTCTTTAGTGTGTAAATTAGTAGTTGGTGATCCACCATATCAAAAGCTTTGGAGACGTCCAAGAATAGGGCAGAGGATATTTTATTACTGTTGCTATTGTTGTTTATGACATCAGAGAAGGCAAGGAGGGCTGTGGTGGTACTATGATGTGGCCTTAACCCATGCTAGGAGCTGGCTAGGAGGTATTGTAGTAGTTGATTATGAATGCATTTTTCCATTATTTTGGCTAGAGGTGACAAAATGGCTGTGGGGCAGAAATTAGACAGTTCGGTAGAGCTGCCACCTTTATGGAGTGGTATGACATGGGCAATTTTCCAGATTGTGGGGATAGAAGCTTCTGCTATGGTTTGGTTGATTAGTATGGAAATGGGAAATGCTATTGCATCTGCAGCTTTTTGCAGATATTCAGCAGGCAGAAAATCAGCAGATAGGGTGGTTGGTTTTAGTTTTTTTATTAGATTTTGAATATATGCTGTAGCAACTAGTTGAAAGCTAAAGGAAGGTTGCCTGCTGGGAGTGGTGTTATTAGAGCTGCAGTGGCTTGGGTGTATCTGGTTAGCGAGGGACTGGATGGTCTCAGTAAAGAAGCTATTAAAGGTATTTGCTACATCATCAGGTTGTTTATCAGTACAGTTTGCAGGGGTTGGAGTGGAGGTATGTCCTGGACGCAGCAGTTTGTTTAGGCCTGCCCAAAATATTTGAAGGTTAGCTTGATTTTTCTGTTGCAAGTGATAATAGTAGTACTTTTTATCAAGTAGGATTGACTGTTTGGTCATATTCCTTAGCTGCCGATACCTGATTTGATCTGGGGGAGCTTTTGTGGTATGCCATAGGGCCCACACCTTGTTTCTATCTTTCAGTTTGACTTTAGTATCTTTGGATAGCCATGGTGCTATTTTTGTTTTGGATCGAATGGAGCGAGCAGGGGTGTGAGAATTAAGGATAGTTAGAAATGTGTGATTGAAGTGAGCAACCACTTCATCTAGGGGTAAATATTTTAGTATAGACCAATTGCACAATGCAAGTTCATCTTGGAATTTTGTAGGGATAAAATTCTTATTGTTTCTTACTGTTTTTGTGGTAGGCTGATGGGGGTTAGTGACCTTGTGTCTCAGTATAAAGGTAAGAGAGTGGTGACTTAGGTCATCGTGCAGGGTCCCAGTTGTATACAGTTGGGTGGGACTGTTTATAAGTATCCAGTCTAGGATGCTTTCTTTGTGAGATGGTTTACCTATTCTGGTGGGGGAGGATATAACCTGTGTGAACCCAGATAGGTTTATATGGGTGGCTGGAGAGTGACCAGAGCAGGTGTTCCAGTCTATGTTAAAATCCCCAGGTACCATGGTTTCTTGGGGGTGAGTACTAGATAGCCAATGGGGTATGTTTTTTAGGGTGGATACATTATTCCCAGGGGGAATGTATAGGCAGACAATATTTATGTTTTTGTTTTTATTGATTTGCAGTTTAGTGGAGAGAATTTCTGCATTGTTAATTTGGGGTGGTGAGGGTTGGATAGATATATTTAGTGTATCTTTAAATAATATAGCTACTCCACCCCTTTTTCTAATAGTACAATCTAGCCTGAGTATGTTGTAAACAGGTGGTAGTAGTTCATTGTCATGGGTGGAGGGTTTTAGCCATGTTTTAGTTAGGCAGAGTATGTCAGGTGAGTGAAAAGCTATGAGAGCATGCAGGTTATTCACTTTATTATGTATGCTTATAATGTTTAGGTGAAATGCAGGAGGGAGTTGGGGGGGTCCTAATTATTGATAGAGTTTTGTTTGGGCTAGTAGAGCAAGTTAAGGGACTATCAGGAGTTGGTGGTCCTGGGTTTGGGTGGATATCACCATCTGTTATAATGTTATAATGACATTCTTTTATGAGCTTCAGGAATTTAGTAATTTGCTTTTGATATTGTCTGTATTTGGAACTTGTATATGTGGAAGTAATGGGGTGATAGTATGGATAGGGTAAGGAGCTAGATTTTGGGCAAACTTTTAGTTGCTCTGCAGTGTTTGTTGATATGGTAGTGGAGGCTTGGGAGATACGGAATAAGCATAAGGGGTAGTAATGAGTAATGTAACATTGTAAAGAGTAGCTAATGTGGTTGGGAGTAGGGACTATATAGGTAGATTAAAGTGACAGTAGGACCCTAGGATTGAAGATGAGATAGTAGTGGGAGGTAATGGGCTGTACTCTCTTGTGGAAGGCACTGTTAATTGGTTGTAACCTGAAGGGTGTGGTTATCTTGTTATAAAAGTAGCAGTACAGGGGGCGGGTGGGAATAGGGGGCAGGGTGGAGTGAGCCCGAGCAGAGCAAGGGCGAGTGGAGTGGGGCTACACCAGTTCAAGCACTACTTCTCACAGCCTACAAGAGTAAGTCATAAGTAACTGGGATAAAATGTATTCTAGGCACACCAGGAGTTATTCTATATTCCCTATAGTCTACCAGCTTGGATTTGTAAAAATGGGGTTTTACTTATCCTTGTACCTGGCTATTATTTTCACTTTGCCAATTGATTATAAAAACTGGAACACCTACCAGTGCACCAGACCCAGGAATCACCTTCAATATTTAGCGATAGGCATTAAATTATATTAACCTTGTCAGTGAATTTTTCCTTTTTATGAAATGAGTAGCAGGACGGAGCAGTAATGCATCTGTTATGGTTGTCGTCAGGGTGGGCTCCTTCCACCGCTGCTGGCCTTACAGGGAGGGATCAGTACTCATGGGATTTCACCTGATAAAGAATGTTAGATGCAGTTAGAAAGCTGCAGCACTGATTTTAAGTCCAATGTTCAAGAAAAATAGCAGTATACACTTACAGAGTTCTAGTTTGCCATATTTCAACAGTTAACAGTATCTCAGCAATGTTAGCGATACTATATAATATGCACTACCCATTTGGCTAAAAGGAGCAGTTAGACCAGTTCAATAGTCCTAACAACCAATAAGCAGTCACTTGATGATGGCTATCTAAAAGCAGTTAATAATAACTTTGTGTTAGAAACAGCAGCTCCATACTAACAACGCTGCAAGCAGTATCGCAAATGTGGCGAATCTATTAAGGTATACATTCAGTCAACAGAAATCAAGTTACAAAGTTCAGTCTTGCAGCATTAGCGCTTAATATTAGCATCTGTTAAACAGTTTTTCTTTTTCTCTTAACAGTTTTCTTTATATATGTGTATATATATATATGCTCGAGACCCAATTCATGGATGAGTAGGGGCCAAGAAGGAAGCATTCACCTACTGGTTAAAAATGTATTATTAAATATGCAGTGCTGCTGAAAAGATGTTCCTTGTGTTTAGATTATTGATGCAAAATACGTGGGGGTGAGAGACCCAAGATTCAGAGACGTGCGGGTTTGTAGTTGCTAAATGAGGGACAGATACTCTCTTGTGTCTGAATGCCCAAAGAGTAACACTGACAAAAGACAGTAAATGTTAGATACATGGGAACTGGGTAAGGAAGAAAGAGTGATAAAAAGGGGGTACAGGAATTGCAGATGATTGATTGGTACTTTGTCATAGTTCAGAAACAGAAAAAGATGAAACATGGAGTAAAAACACATTTACATTCCAACATTCCAGTGTTTGTGTTGGTTTACTGTATTCATAATTTCAATAAAAGGTTTAAAAAATTAGAAAAAGATGCAAATAGTTGCAGAAGGGATAGATCTTGAGGTGCAGAATGAATGTTCCCCTTTACAGTGTTTAGATGATAAGAAAGAAGATGAGGGGAGAAAGTAAAGAGTAAGTTAGAAAATATTTGGGGTAGAGAGTTAGGAAAATAAAAACAAACTGGGAGAAAAATATGTTTTAAGCATTATAGTATGTGTGTTTACACATATTTGTATGTTTCTAGAAAGTCGCACACTTTATTTATTTATTTATTTATTTAGTTAGTTATTTAATATTTGTTTACTGGGAAAGTCCAACCTGGAACAAAGCCAATTTTCAGCAGAGGCCTGGGGAGAAATACTCCAGACGTATATCTTTGAAATGTTTTTAAAAAATCATAGCCTGAAGTATGAGACAAGGAGAGATCCAGTATCAGAACTGATAAAGCAACGAGGAGAATGACGTATCACCTGTATACACGATACCCATTTCATTAAAGAAAAGGATTCTGGTACATTACAGCCACTTTAAGGGAAGGCAATTCTTTTTTTCCAGTTTTGACAAATTCTCGAGGCATGATTATTTTGCTTAAAAAGTGCTTGAAAGCCATACAACAGAAGTTACTGACATTAACTCTGAAATGGCTATGTACTGTGTGAAAAATGAGAGAGAGCTTAGTCAGAATGTATACTGTACACGTAAATGTGAATAATAAAAATTTATTTGAGTTTCTTCATAAGGTATATCCATATTCCTAAGTCTTATGTTGTGTTTAGGAAGTGTTAATGTTCATACGTGTATAAGATATGCAGAAAGTAAAGGGAAGACATAAAGGGCAAGTTTTAAGTTTGAAAGAAGGTAAGAAAATATTAAAAACTGCAAAAATACATGTTTGATGAAGGAACAAGTCACACATAAAAAGACGAATTTCTGAATGCTTATAGATGTCGTTTTGGGGACCAATTTTCATATTTAAATGTGTAGAAGTGAGGGAGATAGAATAGTCAGAACATAACGTTCTACATGTCACTTCTAAGGGTACAAGGAATGCAGTAAATAAGAGAATGGATGTTAGATTAGACACTGACAAGACTGACCAAGCAGTTATTTTTTATTATTATTGCTGTTGTTTCTGTGTCCCTGGATCCTTAAGTCTCTTCAGTCTTATTGTTAGCTATGTAGTTGGCTGACAGCAAGCTGATTCCCAGCAGTTGAAGCCATCAGAATCTAATAAAGTTCCCATTTCCGTGTGCAGTAGTTTTGTTATACTATTCATACAGCTTCCGTTAACAAATACACCAAATGAAGCATTTGTGTAAGGAGACAAGCCTCATGCATCACCCCCCATCCCACCATTGGGGACCTCTAGCTGCTTATACATACATACATATATATATATATATATATATATATATATATATATATATATGTGTGTGTGTGTGTGTGTGTATGGTAACTTTAAGATCGTAAAGTCTTGGGAGAAAGGGAAATGGTATAAATTCTGTGTATAAGATAGTTTTCCTCCACATTTGATCCCGGAGTCTCATTAATGCATAATACTTAACAGTTAGGACCCTAAACAAGAGGTCATCAGTTTAGCCCACCTTGTCCTTTTCTATGTGCTTTTTTTCTTTCTGTTATACCTTTTAGTTGTTAATCTCGGAAGGACTATTAGTTTTTGGCTTGTTAGCAGACACAAATAAGTGGCCATGTAAATCTTGTCCCATCCAATGTATGAACATAGTGAAGATTCTCTTCAGTATGTTGGCTGTGTGGTATAGAGGAATAAGGTACCGATTGCGGCTGAAGTGACAGAATTGACAAGTGACCCAGGTGTTGGAGAAGTGAATAGTGAAGGTAAGAGTCAGTGGTGAACACTACCCATCGGGGAGGGGGAGGTGATCTGGACTATTGCAGTACCCCCACCTTCTGGAGAAAGAATTGTACAGAGCATGCAGGATATGGGTTTAGGTGGTGTACTTGGCTGTGCTATGCTGCCTCCACATGATAGCCTTTGTGGGGTGTGTACATGACCCTGCTTGTTTAGAGGGGAAAGCTTAACGGTCCCTTATGTTTGAGAGCCCACACCTTAGTCACCGAGAGAGGGTTTAGGGCCAAAAAAAACAGCTGCCTAGGTTATGGTCTGCCTTGAATGGCTTTCACCCTAAGGGAGACAAATTAATAAGTCAGGTCACAGGAGAGCTAATTGGTGAGAGGTAATGGGGAGAAAAGATACAAAAACATTTTCTTCAATATGTTGTGTTGTATGTTAAAAGTGCCAAAAATATGAAATAATATGCCATGTGCCAACTATCAGCTTTTTTCTTTTTAACTATTTTTAAATCAGAAGTAAACCAAAGGTCCTTGCAAATAGTTATGTAGGCACCCATCCAAAGTACTGAGAGGCAGCTATAATGATTACCTTTTCTGTGTGTTCCTCTGATAGCACCTGATTTTGATACTAAGTGGTCAGACTAAAACTGCTATGATAACCTTCATACCCAGTTCCAAAAATGACACTGTGTTATTCAGAATAATTGTATGCTAAGGCCAGTGTAGCATTAAAAGGCAGTAATTTCATAGTGACCCTTTGTCTACACTGTAGGATACTGACCTGAAAGGTTCAAAGACTTGACAGATTTATGACAATTTTTAGAAATATAGGTCATCCTGGTCAGAGTGCCAGTGCCATATACACTGTAATGGGTATGAATCTTTTGCTCTTCTGTACCTCTGACACCACATGAAGGACATCGTTTAACTTCATGGAAGCAGTATTATGTAGCTACACATGTACTTGTTACAGCTTTTTCATTCAGATTAATGGTGGGTCATTCAGGAGGTAACAGGAATCTGAGAGTTAAAATAACAGTGTTGTGAGATACTGTCACAAAAACTGCACAGAATGGTACTTAAATGAGCCATTCACCAATGTGTGTGTGTTTTATTTACACACACGTAGAATATATATATATATATATATATATATATATATATATATATATATATATATATATATATACACACACACGTATGTACATATAAAATGTCAGTGTGGAGGCTTAAGTCTCTGAACTGTTAATGATACAGGATTTGACTACTTCCAGCTCCATCTACCTAATCTGTGTCTCGAAGCAAGTCACTTAACTAGACAGTGCTCCCAGATCACCCCTGTTAACAATTTTATAAAATAAATTGTGAGTATATCTATATCCACACATACACACACACGCACATTCTCACAACAGAGAATGTCCAAATGGCCCATTTTATTTGTCAGTTTGTCTACCTGTTGAGTAAGCTGGAGGAATAGCAGGTTCAGCAGTGGTTGGTGCTATTGAATCACAGCACCTAGCTTGGTTCTAGGCTACGGTGCTTGTCCTGCCTGTATTTACATGGATCACAGCACCTAGCTTGGTTCTAGGCTACGGTGCTTGTCCTGCCTGTATTTACATGGATTTTCACCAAATGCTGTAATTTTGACTCGCACTCAAAAGGTGAATTGGGAATACACCAAACTGCACATAGGTGGTATGTATGGAGAGGTGTGTGTGTGTGTGTGTGTGTGTGTGTGTGTGTGTGTGTGTGTGTGTGTGTGTGTGTGTGTGTGTGTGTGAGAACATTCACATATCCAAAGATCTTGTTACATGATTGATGGCCTGTGTAATGCAAATAATAAGAGATGAAAACACTATGCCATATACATAAACAGTGCATTTGTCCAAGCTGCTCCTGTGTTTAAATCAGAATATATAAGAATATAAGGCCAAGCTTTATTACCAGAAGTAGAGCAGATGCAAAATTAAGCTTTTTCTTAAAATATGAAAGTATGAAGTTTTTTAATAAATTCACTTTATTTTCTTTAAATTCATTTTAAATGGTTTCCTGGGACTTGATGCACTACACAATGTGATACTCATGAAATCCATAGATTTTCTCTTCAAATAAGATTTCCCTTTAGTCTCTGAAGTACAGTCCTTGTTACTTTGCATGTGTATAGCAGTTTTAATCAAGTGGCATGGATTGCAGCCTGTCTTGTCTATCAGTGATTCTTTTCAGAACCATGAGTCTTTGGTTGAATGACCATTGGAAATAAAGCATGCAGAAAAAAAAATCAGAATTTCTTTTAGTTAAAACTACAAACTCAGACATACTTCTTAACTGCCGTGATTTAGGCATAGCGCTAAGATTTTGGCCCACAAAATTCTCCACCTGTTTTTTTCCTGATGTTCCTTATAAAGTCAGACTTGTTTATGGATACATACTTCATTAAATACATAAACCAACCTTGTATATAAAGACTCCCTACCACCAATTATATCGATTCTAGTATTTTGAGAAATGAGAGTGCTCCTCTTTCTGCCCTTCTGCTTTGCTTGTTAATGCTTGGATCTTGAGAGGTATGAACAAATGGTTTTAAATTGAAATGGCTTCAGACAGTTCCTGTCTTACACAGTATAGACTTTCTTTATTTCTCAGCATGCAGAGACACAGAGTGTAAACATCATCAGGATCCTACTCAGTGATAGCACCTCACTGACTTGGCACTCAGGAAGTTAAACAGTAGTGTGGCCCAGTTTCCTTACAGCTGTAGTGGCACAGTAACCAAACTGCCCTCTCATTGGGTTGTTGACTTCTGTCTGTGAAGGTACTGTAACTTACTGTGGATAGGGATGTTGGGCTTCCTTAGTCTTGTTGGTACTTCCGTTGATCCTAGAGTCATCAGATCTGACAGTTCATCTGTTTAAATCTGATCCAGGAATGCCTTCATTTTAACCCTGGCATTCACTAAGAACTAACAGCGGTCCTCTGCCCATCCACAGAAAAAGAGAATTTCAAGTTCCTTATGGATGCTGTACATCTGACATTGTGAATTTAATCTCCATCGCATTGAGGACTAAAGCTGGCAGGATTTAGCCAGCCAGGCATCTTAATTTATCTCAATGATAATTTCCTGAAATTATCTAATACTGTTACCCTACTAACAAAAGTTAGACTCACAAGAGATTCTTAACCCTTGATGTTTCACAAAATATTGTGTTAAATTGCAGAGAAATTTTATGTTGCAGAATCGTAGAAAATAAATATCAGTTTTGTATATTATGACCTAATTATACTGAATAATAAAATGTACCGATTGTGTTAGAAAATGAAGCAGTATGTTTATAAATTTACTAAAAATGTATGTAATCAACATAAGTAATGTTGGAAAACCACTCACTCTTCATTTTGTGAATCGTTTGTATGTTGCCAGGCATCACACTCCTCTTCCAAAAATATACCTTACTGAAGTTGTAATAAGCATCTTGAGAAGTGATGAGTATTTATATGCATTGTTACATCTAATAGTAGTGAAGCTTGTCCTAGTCTAGCCAATGGTAGTTTTGAGTGTATTAATAATTTGCTTATAAAATGGCTACCCCAGAGCAGAAAGCCAAAGGGCATTGCATCTGGAAATGGTCTTTTTCCAGAATGTTTGCATCTGTCATGATTATGTTCTTTAACCTATATAGATTTTATTAAGTAAGAGTCTACAGAAATGTAAGTTTACACCCCCCCCCCCCCGGAAGAAAACAACCATTGTCCCAGTTCGTAAGGCTAAGTTTGGAGAGAACATGGGTAAACGTAGGCTTACTGCACCATTAACCTTTTTAGCTGTGGTTTTTGAGAGAGTTAAACATCAACAGATATTTGATTCTTTACAGAAAAATAAGTTAGGCTAACATGATTTTACATCTGGGCACAGAGTTGATATTGCTTTTGCTAAGTATTACTAAGCATTTTAGGACCCTTCGTGTTGAAGCTAACATTGTAGCATCTTGTTTTCGGGGCTTGTTTAAGCGTGTTGATACTTTTTTCACATTTACCTGTCAGTTTGCTGGTTTTCATAGTGTGGTATTTCTTAGTCTGACATTTTCTGGTTTAACACAGTTATTTTAGATATTGACAGCAAAGTGTCAGGTGGTTAAATGCTTCCTTTACCTCTGGTCATTTCTGTTGTACTTCCTGGGGCCACATTTTTTTTATAATTTATGTTACCACCTTGTGATGCGATTGTGGTAAGGTACAACTGTAGCAGTACCAGGTGATTCTGCTGTTATATATACTGGTTCTTCATTTCGCATATAAATAAAGTTTCCTTTCATGTCAGAGTTAACTTTGCTGCTTAAGTATTAAATTATATTAAAACTAAAGTAATAAGCTTTGGGAATAAAACCCATCCCTTAGACAGATGTACTTATTCCTGTTAAAGCTGTTAATGGAATTTGTGTTAATTATCATGCAGAGTTCATTTATATTTGTTTTTCTTATGTTTCTGTGCCATAATAGCTGATTTGAATACTTTACTGCATTTTTTCCTTGACTCTGTGTCACAATTATGAACTGAATTAGTTTGAAGTAGAATTCGAATCCTGCTTGTACATGTTGAGGAACCCCATCCCCACCCCCTCTGCTGCAGGTGGTGCCACTCCCTGCACCCCCTTTATTTAATATAATCAGCAGCTCCAATTTCTCTGGCCCTTGAGGAAAGGGGAATAACATCATTCAAAAGTATTTGTTTCACTACCATTAAACAGTATTAAAAAAAAATCTGTCTCGCTCACGCAGTACTATGTTGACTTATTCTCCTTTTTTGTATCTCCTTGTTTTTAAATTTGTAACTTTTGCAGATGGAAGTATATTGGCTAAATGGTTACTGTTACAGGCTCACAATAATTAAGTTTTCCAATGTAGGTCTTAGCAGGTGCCTTCAATGCAGAATGTTCACTGTGTTGATATGGGTTTCACAAGATGCTTCCATTTTCTGCTGTATTTCAATGATTTGATGTTCTTCCATATTGCTAGAGGTGAACCAGTAGATTTTGTGTGTGTGTGTGTGTGTGTGTGTGTGTGTGTGTGTGTGTGTGTGTGTGTGTGTGTGTGTGTGTGTGTGTCTGCGCACATGTGTGCTTATGTCCTGTGGTAGGCCAGCGTGCAACCCAGAAGTACTTTATATACTTTATGCCGAATGAGTACCACAGTAAGCTTTGATTTGTGTGTGACCCTAACTTGATTAAAGTAGGTGATGGGAGACTGAATGAAATAGAGAGTTTTTATCTGAGTTTCCACTGTAATGCATTCTGTAGTGGTTAAGAATATAAATCTCTGTTTCAGCAGGAATTCCAGTTTAGCAGAAAAATAACTACTTTAAACATGTCTTAATCACGGCAGGAAATTAACCAACGTTTCTAGTATGGAACTACATCTCATAGCTTTCCAACCTTTTTATAGGTTCATAGGTTCATACTAGGCTATCTGCCCTAGGGCATTTATAAGCCTAGCCAGAATGTGTTTGGCTTTCGCCACCCATTTGAAATCTATTTTGCTATGCCCTTTTTTGAGGTTAGTATACTGTGCCACTGTCTAACAGTGACACAGAAATGATACCCGGGGTAAACCTACGATCTCCCATCCACTCATTGAGATTCCTCCTGAAGAGAGTCAATGAGGGACTCTGCCTAACCTGGACTGGGATATTATTCCAGAGTGAAGGGAGCCTCTGGGTTATGAATCTGTCCCTCCAGCATGTCCTATTTATTTCAGTGCTGAGGTTCAAGTCTCTCGAGCGCGTAGCTCGATGGGATTTGGATTTTCTGAGGTGCAGCATGTCCATTAATTCCGGGTTGGACATGGCCTTATACGTCAGGCACAGATCGCCTCTGAACAGGCGGTATGCCACTGAGTAGAGCTGGAGTTTCTTTAACCGGGCAGCATATGGCATCTGTTTGAGCCATTTGATCCTCTTGGTGAGGTACTTTTGGGGTCTTTCCAGTTGCTGCAGGTGTCTGGTAAGGTACATCCCAAAAGGGGCATTGTACTCAATTATGGGCCTGATGAGGGATGAGTAAAGAGGCACGATGACCTCCCCTGATCTAGATGTGAATCCCTTCATGATTAGGTGGGCTATATAAAATGTTTTTCTAACCGCTTTGGCCATGTGGTTGTAAAATGAGAGATTGCTATCAGCTTGGGTCCCCAGGTCCCTAATTACTTCTTCTGTACTTAATGGATTACCACCTATGTGGTAATTTGTGGGCACTTTGTTTTTGCCAAAGGGGATGACTATACACTTTTTGGCATTTAGCTTGAAGCCATGGCTCTGCCACCAGTTGTCTGTTTCTATGAGGCCCTTTTGGAGGATGCTTGTATCGGCTGGAGAGTCGATTATGGCACCCAGTTTGCAGTCATCTGCGAACTTTATCAGCCACAGTCCTTCCATGTTGGCCTGTACCTCCGAGAAATATATATCGAACAAGAGAGGCCCCAGGACTGAGCCTTGTGGGATACCACTTGTAACTGGTTTGGAGTCTGACATGGCTCCAGCAATTCTAACCATGTGGGTTCTGTCCTTGAGCCAGTTTGCAATCCATCTAGTGACATAGGGGTTTATATTTAAGCTGGTGAGCTTATCTATAATGCCAGAGTGGGGTATTGTATCAAAGGCTTTTGCGAGGTCCAGGTAGGCTGTGTGGACCACCTTCCCCTCATCAGTGGCCTTGGTGACTGTTTCAAAGAAATCAACCAGGTTTAAGAGGCAGGATCTGCCCTTAACAAAGCCGAACTGGGTAGGATCCAGTGTTTGTAGGTCCCAATATCTTTATTTATGAGGTCCGTGATGATCCTTTCCATAGCTTTGCAGACCAAGCTAGTCAGGCTTATGGGGCGATAGTTTCCAGGATTCGTTGAGGCACCACCTTTATGGAGAGGGACCACTGTTGCTGTACACCTCTCTTTGGGCACATATCCTGTAGTAAGGCTGAGATTGAACAGTAGTTTTATGTTTGGGTTTAGCTCTTCTTGGAGTTCATGTAGGACGCAGCGCGGGACGCCGTCTGGTCCCATTGATGCTGTGTTTTTTGCTTTGGATAGGGCGGCTCTTACCTGAGCATCTGAGATGTCAGGGGGCAGCACTCTGCTGGGATAGATATTTGCCCTTTTGGTGGGGAGAAGTTTGCGCTGAACCTGTCAGCTAGGATGTTGGCAATGTCTCTGGGTTAGGTGTATTTTTTGTCATTTTGGACTAATTCTGAGCATATTTGGGAATTCCCACACAGGTTCCTAACATAACTAAAGAAAGCCTTGTGGTTATCCTTAGTGTCCTGTGCAATTTTTCTCTCGAAGCTGGCCTTAGACAATTTTGAGTGCCCATAGTTTTTTGCTAATAATGATCAGTGATGCCTTCCCTTTTTGGGATTTTGCTCTATCATTTAGTAGCTTCCTCCTTCTATTGTATAGTTTGTTTATGGCTGGGGTCCACCAGACAGGATGTCTGCCTTTGGAGGATTGGGTCCTGGTTTTATTTGGGATCGCATGATCCATGCATTCCTGAAGGTGTTCATAGAATGCGTTTATAAAGGATTATGCGGTCTGGGCCATATTTTCCACAGGCCCGGGGGCTTTGAAGGATTCCACCTCGGTTTTGAGGAGTGTGAAATTTGCTTTAGAGAAGTTTTTCACTGTGGTTTTCTGGGCAGGGGGTGGGGTCGGGATGTGAATATCCAGTGAGATAGTTTATGGTCTGATCTTACCAGTGAGGGATACACTTCTGGTCTGGAGCATAGAGTCCCCATGTTGGTGATGATCAGGACCAGTATGTTTTCCCCTCTTGTGGGAGTGGTAACAAGTTGTTCCATAGCATTTGAGTTTATAAATTCTAGGAACCTTTGTTACTGCACAGATATCGATGTTCTCCATGCTAAGGAGAGTTTCGAGTGCTTGCATCTTGAGGTTTAGACTTCTGGCGTTGAGTAGCATTACTCTTAGTTTCTTATTCCTTGTGATACCTATGGAGTTGGGTTTGTCTTTTGAGCCTTGCCTAAAAAAGGCACTATGGGGGTAGCAAGAGCCTTTGCCAATATCCGAAAGCCCAGGAGTGACAGGTGCAAGCCGTCCCTAGTGAAGCATCGTGGCTTGTCGAGCATATCATCCCAAGCTGACAGGCATTGGATCCCCTTTGAATGACACCAGTACTTAAGCCAATTGTTGAAATTGATCATCTTGTCTTCATATTGTGGCATCATTCTTGGTAAGGGTAAGATGCTACTCAAGGTCAGGGTCATACCGGCCTGGGCTACATGCTCAGAGAGCTCCTCTATGTCTCTTTTCATGTAGTCCAGGGAGGTACGTCTCAGGTCATTCACACCAGCATGGACAATGACTGAGACATATTTGTACTTGCCTTGGAGTGACCTGAGTGCTTGTGTTATGTGGCGGATCCTAGCGCCCGACAGGCTGCTCACCGTGACCCTCTCCTTGTTCAGCCTGGTGAGCGGGACGTCAGTGCTCCTGACGAGTCACCTATTACAAGTGTATCAGGTGTGTTGTTTAGTCTTAAGGGCTGTGACTGTTCGGCACACTGGCTTTGTGAGATGTGTTGCACGTGTTTTGTTTTGTGGTAGCGGTTGCTTGGGTGTCTGCTTTGGAGGTCTCTGCTGCTTAGGCAGATCTTTATTTAGAGCCTCCGAGTATGTTTTTGTGTGATTATGTGTTTGGTTTGCTGTCGTGGTAGGTCTATGTGAGACTGGAATTGTAGTGAGTGTGGTTTCCTTCTCCTCCTGACTGGTTATGCCAGTACTGAGTTGAGAGAGCTTAGCCTCCAGTTTGGCTATATGGTTGCATCTCTCACATGTGTTGGAATTTGTTGGGAGTAGGAGAGGGTTGTCTGTGTACATGAGGCAGTTGTAACATTGCCTCAAGATTCCCAGATTCACCAGCTGGACCGGAGAGGAGATTGACAACTGACCTTTGGACATGCTAGAATAATATTGGGAATTCCTTTATAATTGAAAACAAGGGCCAGTGGGGAGTGAGGGTGTAGTGTTTTTAATTTTTAGTGCTGACTTATATAATTGCTTTAGTGAGCAAGTGCCAGGTAACTTAAGTGCAATGTGTTACAGGTAACTTAAATGCAAAACGACAAACAGTAACTTTCTTTCAAGTGAAACAAGGAAATAAGTACAGTAAGCAATGCAGATATCACTAGTGATCCACAGAAGCGCTGAGAAGCTGCGTATTAGGTGGAATTAGCGTTCCAGGGAAATAACAAGCAAACAAACAACAAGCATATAAACAAAGCTAGATTCAGCAGGCCTGGATCTAGTCTATGCTAGAGCAAACAAGGTGTACCAATTTCAGTAAGATACAGTTCAGATATTCAGGCACTATAAACCTTTAACCAGAAATTCCCAGCTCAGAAGGGCAGAGTCCAGCCTCTTCTTATGCTGGAATAATATATAGATCACCCCAGCAACTGAACATGCAAAGCTGGAAAGCTTGCTAATATCTTTGTTATCCGTGAGAGGAAAGCAAGGTTTTCTTTCTAGAATAAGTTGTGGATAACAGTTAATTTTTTCACTGGTTGTAGAAATGCATTACAAAGAATTTGCTGCATGTGATGTTAAGCCATGGTTCAAAGTAAGTTTATAACTGCAAAATTGTGATTTGGTGTGACACTTGTGTGTTATTACTTTTAGCTTCAGAACAACTTCAGTTATGTAGCTTAAAGGCAATGATAGCCATCTTTGGAGATTAGTTATTTTGCACTCAGTGTTAAGTCTGGTATGTGGGTGTCATTGAGGGTTTGTTTTATTTTTATGGCAGAAAAAGGCTGTTTGAATAACATTCTATGAGACAGTGATGATGTCAGCAAATTCGACCGCTGTTGATGTGGCAGAGTGTTTCAGGGAATGCGCTTCACTGTGCCCACAAATCACTATAAGAGGCTGTGTTAGTCTAAAACATTTTTGTTAATTTTGCCCAGTGAATTTGTACTGGAAAAGAAAGTCCTTCAGTAAATAGTAGGTTAAACAGGAAAACCAGTGTGGAGTCTGAAGAATTTTACAGTCATCAGACTTGCTTTTTGTAATGTTAAAAATCACGATGCAGCCCTTGCATGTGGACGGTGATAGAAAAGCCCACTCAGTATCCTGATGAGTTGAGTGACCCACATTCATAACCAGATTTGGGTGAAGAAAGGTGTTCCTGAGTGGTAGATGATTATTCACTAACCTTAAAACTTTCTCATTTTAGGAGAAGGAAGCAGTGTGTGCCTTTTTTGTTCCTAACACTGGGGACTAATAAGCTTGTCTAGATAGTGCCATCTCATTCTCCCATCTTCTGTTGCTTCTTGTCTGTGAGATGAGAAATGGAGACAATCAGAGCTATTTATTACTTGTTACTTCCTATCCATCCCACCCCCGATGATGGCAAACTCGGTGATCCTTCTTCCTTTCTGCAGCTTTCTGGATTTCTAGATGTTCAATAGAGTTAGACTGAAACTCATTCCTCTTCCAGATACGTGAATTCCATATGTAGTGGTCATTGGTCACCCTTAAAGACAGAATAGAAGGCAGTAAACTACTGAAACAGAAGCAGCAGTCATATACATAACTAATGCATCTCTGATTTTTTTACGTTAACTTGATGACTGATACTCTGTTAGAAGTCTGTTATGGTATGTATTGCATGTGATTACCATTGTATTTGAATTAGCACCCAGTGGAAGCTGGATTTTTTTTGTTGTGTGTTTGGGCTAGCTATGTCCATTCTAATGTACCCAGCTGCTTATCAACTGTGTATAGAAATAATAGCATCAACAATCCCAGAGATACATGCAATTAATCAGATCTGTAACAGCAAATTATTAATACACCTTGATGGGCCATCAGACTGCAGAAGTGGAGCACAGATATTCATTGTTCACCTCGATATATTAGTTTACACAGTGGACAATGTTTGAAGGAATGAGAATGTTGGCTATGTTATGGGTACAGTTTGTTATAATTTAGACTTCTCTGCTCTTCTGTTGCCTGGTAGAGCAGAATCTTTGCCTTAAAATGTTACTTTTGAATGATAACTATTACTAAATTTTGCTTTTAAAAGGTTGTCATTGATAGAGAGCTGAGGATTCATGTTTTCTTACTAATAGCAGTAGTGATAGATGCATATGAGGACTAGCTGACTGGTGACAGCTGGAACACCTAGAGTGCATGTATCATCTCCCAGGAGGGCAGGTGGTAGTGGCAGTCATCATGTACCTAGCATCACCGAACAGTAACTGGCAGGCAGTGGGCTTACAAGCAGAGCGACAGTCAGCACATTGGATGATGCAGAATCATGCAAAGTGTAACCGCTATCAACAATGAGTACTTATCTGTTTGGTCAACTCAGAAGGAGAATGTGAATTGATACAGGGGTGCATTGACAGGCCTGGTAAACACTGAGCCAAACATTAGTACATACCTTCTAAAACTGGCATTCTGTTGGGGTCTAAAGGATCCTCACTGGCTTTCTGGGTGCATCAGAGAAGAAGAGCCCTTTGCTGGCAGACTAACCCTGGGCAATCAGCATAAAAGTAGGTTTGCAGAGTATATTCACTACTTGCAGGTATGCAGTATTTCACCACTTGCTGTGTGGGCATGCGTAGTACTTAATGACAAAATGTTGGTAGTAGTTTGGTAGGGAAAGGATGCATGTTTCTCCCATTATTAAGTCTGCACTTGAAAATGTTATTTGCCCTTTTGTTGAATTTCAGAGTGATGTGATAATTTAATCATATCTCCATCGAACTGCACATACAACAGGTGTTGAAATACATAGCTGCAAGTAATGAATATACCTGTTTGATAACCTACTTTTGTCATAAAATAATTTCATATTGATGTTTGAAAGAAATGCACATTTCATTTGAACCTGGATAGCAGTACTAAATGCACATGCCCTTTAGATGTGTCATTATGCAGTGGTGTTTACAACTCAAAGCGCAGTAAGTACTAAATACATTTTTTTTTTTTTTAATTTTACACTTTGTTTACTTTCTCACATTAATCCGCTGCCACAGGAGTCTGTTCCCCAACCCGAAGCATTAGCAAGCAAATATTGTTTCTATAAGACAAAAGTGTGCATAGAAAAACATGGGCTTGGTTAAAGGTCTTACTACATTTGTGTAAACATGATGTACAGCTACAAACATAGGCTATTTATTTTATTCATTGATTGCTTGTAAAGTAAAACATGTTTATGCAAACTTTGAAATTCATGTAACTTAGTGATGTCAATTAATATTAGAAGCTTTGAATAAGTAGAAAGTGAAGGACACCATTATGCGTGCTTATACACATGTGACAGTGGTGCAGGTGTATTAGTTCTGATGATAGTGACCTTATATCCTTGTTCCTCATTTTCCTGTTGAAAGGGGATGTTGCTGTGCCTTTCAGTATGACCCTGCATGTGAAATCTGTTTGATCATGCTTATGTTGTACCATAGTGAGCAGCTAAATGATGCAGAACTGTCAGCATGTTAGTTAAGTTGTGAGTGATCTGTACCAAACATCCATTTTAGTTTAAATTCTGGGGCATAATCGGGAACATGGGATAACTGCGGTGGTGGTGCTGCGGTAGCGTTGTCACCTCATAGCAAGACGTTGTCCCATTTGATTCTCAGCTAGAGCGTCTTCTGTGTGGAGGCATACGTGAATGGGGCGTGCCTTCGTTGAAGGTTGTGCGTCAGGGCTGGTAACCCAGTACGTAAAAATCCACTACCAATCATTAGCGGACCGGAGTTCCGCTGTGGCGACCCCTAACCGGGAAAAGCCGAAAGACACAAACATTCTGGAACATGGGATCATAAACTGTTCAGAAGGGTGATGGAAATATGGGAACTGTTTGTTAGACCTTCGAGTAATTTGTCCAATGTCTCACTGGATTGCCAGTTACATAAAAATATTCAGTTTTCACCAACTCATTTAAAAGTCACTAGGAATTTTTAATTGGCATTACATTGTGATGTATGGGAAATGGCGCTCATTAAATGGGGACATTAACATTTCTTCATTAAATAAGAATGCAGCTGTGCAGAGGTATCATATACATCTGTGTCTAGTAAGAATGTTAGAGCAATTGTTTGATGTGCAGTTGGAATTTAGGAGACTACCATTCCTTTGTTCTGTTTTCCTCCAAACTTGCTTTGCAGATGTAAGTACGAACCATTATGCAGAGAAGTAGGGAAGTAATGTTGTACAGTGTTTATGGTGAGTGCTCAAAATCTAGCAGAATGCACAATCGTTGCAGCCCTCTGTCTTACACATCAGTTGTCTTAATAAACATACTAAACCTAGCAGTGTATTCACCTTCAACGTTACCGATCCTCAGCACCTAGATAAGGGGACCTGTGTGATTATTGCTGTTAATGCCAATCTACCCATATATCATATAGAGCATGCATGCGCTGTGGCAAGAAGTGCTCCATTTGACTTTCCATAACAAGAAGGTATCAGACTTAAGTGGAAGGTCATCAGGGTTAGTCCTACATACGTCTAGGTCATGCTTCATGAGACTGGCCATATGTAATCTTTGTGGCCTCGGTATTATTTGCTTCAGTGCCCTGGGGTGGGGTAGAGTTTTCAGAACTGGATTGTGAGTTGATTGCATCTTAGAATGTTTGGGTCGAGAGGGGCTTTTGATACTGGAATCCCAGTTCGTGATGCCTGACACTACCTGAACAACTTCTGGTCCTGCAGCCTCAGGTGTGTGCGGATGAGCAGTGTTGCAATAACACACTCTCCAGCAGTATCACTATCACTGCTTCTACATCTTCCATAATTGATTCTGTAGACAAACGCACCATTCATTTCATTTAACTGTTAAGAGTACCTGCCTGCCTAAAGAGGTCTGTGGCTGTCTCCTTGCCTTAGGATGCCTGTGGATGTCTCCTTACCTTGGAGTTTTGTGTGATTCATATGAATTCAGGACCTGAACTTATACTTTTAAACCTCTTCAGTAGCAGTTAGGTCTGACACAGCTGAGTAACTGATTTTTTTAAACCTGAGATATTGCCCAACATAGTGCATCCTGCATAAAGATTTAACAAGGTTCATAAAAAGGTATTAACACAGTGGGAGCTTCATTTTCAACAAAAGCACTTTCTTTTCACAACCTCCAGTAACGCTGATTGTGAAAAAGGTTTTGCAGAGAACCTGAAATGTACTGATTTCAGTATGTCAGTATGTAGTTTTGGCAACTACCTCGAGCTGCACAAAAATTCACCAATAACATGAGCTAGAACAAATTTTCATTTAAACAGATCACATTGACATTTATTTATAGTCACATTCCCCATGATGATATGGCTTTGAGTAAAAAAGTGTAAGGCAAGTGTAGTTACTATGGAAAAGGACCACTAGATATTTGACACAATCACATCATTAAAGCTGGGATGCAAACACAGGAGTGTGAACATGCAGTACAACTTTGGGCACACACTAAAATGTGGGCACATGCCAGCTGCTCCTTTTTGTGCCTGGTTCTCAGCAAGCTATGGCTACTGTACAACTAGCCATTCATCTGCATTTCTATTCTCAGCCTTTCAGTTTTTGATAACCTAGTGGTCCCCTGTCCTGCATCCAGTTTATAACAATATAACAATATATATGACATACAGAGCCCCCCCCCCAGCCATGTGAATTCTGACTCACAATAACTGCAGAGAAAGACGTTGGAAGCACATTTTAGACACTAGTAACCAAAAGTCTAATGTCCAAAAATATAACCATCAAGCAGTTGGTGGCCAGATAGAGGCATGAATAGATCAGAATTGATAAAGAGGAGTGTGCCTCTACAGGCTTTGCCCAGATAGCTAAAACAGGAAGAGGAAACGTGGGTTGCAGGAAGTGAGGGCCTGAAATGGGTGAGATGTGGCAGTGTGGTCTAGGAAATCTATGAGGAGGACAAGAAGGTGGGTGCAGAGCTTGCAGTAAGAATGTGGTGCTGCATGCTGAGGCATTCCAGCTTAAGAATATCATTGGGAGATTGTGACATGTGTAAGGTGGAGGCATACATACAGGGAATACGCATGAGCTGGATAAATTCAGTGCAAGAAAGGGTGGATTAGTAGAGAGCATAATCAGAATGGAGAGGAGGAAATCGAGAAGAGTCAAAGTCGGGGAGGGGTGCTGCTAGAGTAGAGAAGCTTGAGACTGAAGGTGATGAGGTAGAGGAGGTGGGTAAGACCACCCATGAGGTAACAACCATGTCATATGCAAAAGATGAGGGAGAGATTGACATGTACATGACAGAGTGGCCTAATTAGCAGGACTGATGCATGGAAGAGAAACAAGAGTGGATCATATTGGCCAGTGGAGGGAGAAACATTGGCATGACCATGGAGTCACGAGGGGGTGCTAGATTTTTAGGCAACTTGGAGAGGATGAGCACATATGGGAAAATAAATGAAAAGCTTCAGAGCTAGTGCACATTGTAAGAGACTAATTTAGGTAGCCCGTGTAGTATTGTACAAGAGCAGAAGAATGGAAGATTCCTATTGATCAAACACTGGATCATAATGAATGTCGGATGGGTAGGCAAGTCAGAATGGAGCAGAGAAGTGGTGGTGAAAATGGTCCAGGGCATAAAAAAAAACCTCTAATGGATAGCAGGAGCTGTGTGAATATCATATTCTATATGGCCACCAGTGTTTAGACAGGTGGTACTAAAGAATAAGCTCATGAAAAGACATATGAAGTAGCCAGAACATGCACAGATGGGGTATGTAGTGGCTTTTTCGGGGGTGCAAAAGGTGCCAAATGCCAGAACAAGAAGGAAAGATAAGATCCAGGACTACAATGCATGGCTCCAGAATTGGAATGGTAAGCTGGGATTTGGGCTAGTGGATAACTGGTAGAGACATGGTTCTGTCAGCTTTGGTGGCACAGAAGTATAAAGTTAAGTTCAAACACTGGTTCAGTCACCCGTTGGAGCTGTTGGGGTGATGCAGCTTAGGAAGGACGGTTTGGGGTCATGTGGCTGGGTTATTCAGTCACTTGGCAGTGTCCACGCTGGAGACTGGAAACCACAGTAGTGCAGTGCAGTCCTGTGGAGTTAGTGGAACTAATTGACACACCCTTGGTGATGATGATTGCACTTTGTATTCTAAGATGGCTATGAGACACATGCCCTGGGGTCAGGGGCTAAAACTAGAAGACCTTTGGAAGTAAAAATCTATTCTCATTGTAAAGGAAATTCCTGGTAAGTTAAAACAGATAAAAAAAAACTTTGGAGGAATCTTTAGAAAAGGAAGGGAGCACATTTCAGAGAAATAAACAGAATTTGTGGGAACAATACATGCAAAATAAACTTCAGGAGGAGGAATGAGGCTTAAGGAAAGGCAGGAAGTGAGCAATTTATGTGATGTTGGAGTAAATGATTGTTAAAATGTATACATCATGAAACAATGAGAAATATCCCTATGATTTGTTTTCTTTCCTTTTAATGAATATCTGTCTATTAAATCACAAATGCAAAGGAGACATAAAGATGTTTAAAAATACATATCATGCCTTAATTGCAAGCAGATCACATGATATGCAAGCTGATGTAGGCTGCTCATTCCCACCCAAGCCCCAGTCTGGTTTCTGCTCAGTCACTAATCAAAAGTGGGTCATCTGGGCATACCTTGATAGATACTGGGGTATGTCTGTCTGTCATATAGATATGCTTTGATGGAGACTGAGGCATGTTTCCCATCATATGGACATGCATTGACTGAGACTGGGGTATGTCTCCCTGGTTTTAGACAGACAAATATAGTAGCAAGAGAGCATGAACAAGCTGATGGCTTGAGTGTTGATGCTGACATCATCAGTAAAGCTTTATCCAGATAAGGTTTCGCCTTCCTCATATCCTAAGTCTTCACCCTAGTTGTGTAGATGATACCCACCAGCCAGCTGTCTCCTCTCTTAAGGGGGAAATGGAACTCTTACAAGCCACAGTCCTCAAAGTCTTTTGACTCACCCACAGAATCATAATGAGATTCTTGCAGAATCCTCTGTCTCTGAGAGCAGGTTTGCATGGAATGGGGATAGAGAACTGTAGTGGGCTAATTAGGTCATTGGTGGAGATTGGTAGCGGGGCCAAAACAAAGATGAACTAAAAGAAAAAAAAGATTGCGAGTAGAAAGGAGGGTAAAATGCTTAAAGTGTCAGGGATGAAAACTCTGTAAGTTTTAGGAAATTAAGTTCCACTGGAAACATGAAGGAGATTAAAACAGTGTCTTTAGACTTAAAGGCATTCAGAAACAATGATCAGCCAGGGACATTTTGAGTCAGGAGAGAAGATACAAGTTACATCATATATTAATAAGCAAAAAGTAATATGTAGCTGCTTTCTGTAAAGAGACGCAATGACTTTCTGAATCTAAGACCATTAAGAACATTCTGGCACTTGGGGTAGTATAAAATAATAAATCAATTCAACAAAGGTCTGGCTGATGTACAGGAAAACCAATAACTTCAGTAACACCACAATGAACATTCCAGGAATAAGTTACCCAAACTTTACTAGACTAAGTGCTTTTGTCTAGCAATTGAGACTTCATCAGAATCTTAATACACTAACAAAGCACTCAATTAAAAATTAAATGAACAATCACATAAGAAAAACGGTCATATGGTGAAAACCAATAACATTATTGCCTCACTTTCATTCAACATAAAAATAAACATAAGAAATCCAAAACACACTAAAAAGTAGAATAAAATCCATTGTCATGATTAAATCTAGCTGTTCCCCAAGGTATCACACTTTAAAAGCCTGTAATTTCAATATACTTTTAATGCTACCAAATTCATTTAAACCTGGTGGAACGCCTGAGTGTAGTGAGTCTAATCTGCCATATCAATTCCTTTAGTTGTAATTTTTGTTCCCAGTAATAGTTCATATGGGCACTATCAATTTTATCTAGAACAAAGAAGGCAAACTTCTTAACGTTTTTACATTTAGGTTCATAGGTTCATACTAGGCTATCTGCCCTAGGGCATTACTCTGCCTAACCTGGACTGGGATTTTATTCCAGAGTGAAGGGAGCTTATAAAGGGCATTTTTATCATTCTTTTTGTGAATACTGTATATATGCTCGTAAACTCTCCCTTAAAGCCAGCAACCTGTTTTTCCTACATAAAATGCATCATATGATGCACACATGGCCAAATATACCCCTACCTGAGTATTGCAATTGGCTACAGGAGTGGTGCTCTTACACGTGTAATCAGCTGTTGGGTATTTGTACTCATTGAATCACAAAAGTTACACCGCCCACATTTAGACATTCCACCTTCAGTTTTTAATGTTGTAGATATGTCCACAACCTCAAAGGCAATACATAACAATTGTGTGCAGAGATCATTGTAAATGGAGCCACCTATAGCAAGCCAGAAGATATAGCAAACCTACTGGCCAACAAATTCAGCTCCAACAGTACCCCTCTCTCCCCCCTCAACCTTCCCTCAGTAAATACCATCAAATATAACTTCCCCTGGTATCACAAGAGAAGAGTTGCTTAATGCTCTATCTAAGGCCAAGAACACTGCATCAATGGGCCCCGACAGTATCCCAGGATGCCTTCTAAATAGCATGAAACATGACTTATCAGGCTGCCTGGAATTTCTGCTTAACTGTAGCCTCCAATTAGGCTTTGTGCCTCATGAATGAAGAACAGCAACCGTCATCCTTCTGCACAAAGGTGGGCCATCTACAGACCCTGGAAACTACAGACCCACTCTCACTAGCCTTATATGCAAAGCCATGGAAAGAATTATCATGGAATTAATCAGTAATATAGTAAGCCTCCAGACATTGGATCCAACCCAGTTTGGTTTCATCACTGGCAGGTCATGTCTACTCAACCTGGTGGACTTCTTTGAGAAGGTCACCAAAGCAATGGATGAGGGCAGAAGGGTTCACACTGCCTACCTTAACTTGACCAAGGCATTTGACACAATACCACACCAGGGCATTGTTGACAAACTCAAGAGGTTAGGTACAAACCCATATGTCATGCCATGGATAGCCAACTAGCTCACAGGCAGGACCCAGAAAGTTAGAATTGAGGAGTCCACCTCTACAAAGAGACCAGTCATAAGTGGAGTCCCTCAGAGATCTGTCCTTGGATCACTCCTTTTTGGCATTTATTTCTCTGAAGTTCAGGCCAATGTCAGTGGTCTCTGGCTTACTAAATTTGCAGATGATTGCATTGAATCCCACACCGACACAAATGTTCTCCAGGAAGGGCTGACACAGACAAACAATGGTGTCAGAGCCATGAACTAAAACTAAATGCCAAGAAATGCATAATAGTATCCTTT
The DNA here is from genome assembly GCF_019279795.1 of Protopterus annectens. Classification (NCBI taxonomy): domain Eukaryota; kingdom Metazoa; phylum Chordata; order Ceratodontiformes; family Protopteridae; genus Protopterus; species Protopterus annectens. The sequence continues at coordinate 663,025,594 of NC_056733.1, read as the reverse complement.
CGGGAAGTCATCCGCCCATGGTAACTGTCATATTGACAGCACACCCCTTAGAGTTGACCTAGTAGTCTGGGACTTAGGGGCACACATAAAAAGTAATCTAGCCTTTGACCATCATGTATCTACAGTAATGATGAAATCACACTATGTTGTGCAACTTATAAACAAAGGTATGGCATCTAGATCCAAGGAAGTCATTGTTCTACTGTATTCAGCATTCATCAGACCTACTATTGAGCACAATGCCCCCTTTGGTATGTAGCTAACCAGGCATATCCAACAATTAGAACGTCCACAGAGGTTCCTCACTAAAAGAATACAGGGTGTAAGTAAAATGTTCTATGCAGACCACTTCATGGCCCTGTATTCTGTCTCCTACAGGCTGCTGAGGTGAGATCTATGCCTGGCATAATGGTCATTGTCAGACCCCGCTTTGATGAACCTTCTGCATATCCACAAAACAAGCAGCAACAGAATTACCCATTCTAAAGACTGCCTTGCCTGTGATTTAAATAGGGCCTGCTGGAGAGTCGGGTATAAATCCCAGAGACTACCCCATCTCTGGAACAGGCTCCCCATCCATGTGAAGCAGAGTTCTTCCCTAACCCAGTTCAAGTGTAATTTGGACAGTTGAATGGAGAACAGGAAATTCATCCCTGGCTTGGCACCTATGTCTCTAATGGACAAAGGCATCCTGTAAATGGTTCATCTCCCAGGTGCCTGCTTGTAAATGTTTCATCACCCAAACCTGTGCTTACACTTATCAAGGGTACCAGAACCTGTCAGATATTTGGGATGCATGGCTGGGCTTAAAAAAAGCCTTTGTGGCTGTTAGCCTAGTAAACACTTATGAACCTTTGAACATATTCTCCAACATGGATTTTAAGTTAAAATCTTTTTTGTACACAAATTCTGGAATTAAACCCAGCACTCTCTTAATATTGTCAAAATGAGTTAAACACCCCAGTTGTTTGATATAGTATCTTTGACAAACTCAGTATTCTGACTATATATTAAAATCATAGCCATATTAAAATTCTTTGCCATTTCATTGACACGTAGATATTTCAAAGCCATATATAAAATCCAGACAAACCTATCCTCTCGTCCTTGCAAAACACTTGTAGTAATTTCATCCAAGAGTTCCAGGGTACCTTCTTTCTTTAAACAAGTGGAGAAAAAATTCAGACTCTCTTTTAAAACATCATTGTCTGAAACGGTTGTAGTTAAAACATACAAGTTGCCCCTTTATTGATTACTTTTTTTGATGCAGTGAGTAGCAACTATTGAAATGCAAATACAAATTAGTGAAAGTCTCTTTATGGTATATATTAGATGAAAAGCAGTTGTAATACTCCTTATTAATGAGAAAAAAGAGAGTAAAACTTAGAAATGTGGTAGTGCTATCCAAATAATTAATAAAATCACCAGTCAAAGATGGTCCTTTCTGCAAAACAGGAATATCATCCAAAAGTCTTAAATACCCCTTACATTTCTGAAACATTTCTGATGTAAACACAAAATTAATTTCTCAATGTAGTAGCACCAAGTTTGCAAATGTAGGGGCACACGCCACACCCATGGCCACTCCAGTAATTTGTTGATAATATTAAATTGAATAAAGATTTTGTTCAAAACTAATTTCAAAAATTGTACAAGGATAGATGTCTGCCTGTAGCTAGATCCTTCAACAAATCATTTCAGGCCGGTATCTTGTAGGATTACTGCAAACAGGTCTTTAACATCAGTTGTTAGAAATATAACTGCATCATCAATGCTACCTTTTTATTTCATATAAGACGTGCCATGCATCAACCAAAGTATTTGTGCACTTTTTATCAACTTCTTAGTTTCCAATCAGTCCATTTTGCCAATGGTTCAGTCATAGAAACCCCACAGCTACTATTTGTCATGGGGTGGGGGTGGGGGATAATACAAATTTTTTGAACCTTGGGAATGTCAAAAATATTGGCGTTCCTCTACTTATTAACATTAACAAACTTGATTTAATCATCTCTTCATCAGTGTACCCTTCCAGTAGTGCATCTTCTAACCAACAATCAGTTTCTCTGTATGCTATGTTAATTGAATTCAATGAAGCACTCTCATAAGTTGCATCACAATTTAAAAGCAACATTGTTTTACCACTACACTCATGTGTGTTCATAAGAACTACACCCTCCACCTTTGTTGTGTTTCATCCCCCTCAAAGTATTGTCAGATCCAAGTATAATATATTCACTGGAAGTGAAATACAACTGGCATTTTGATGGTTGAACATTTCTGATGTCCTTCTTGCACTTATGTTCAGTTTTATAACTGGATTTAAAGCAAGGTGACATTAATTTATTAACATTAATAGTACATTGAAATTACAGAATGATATGGTGGGGAATATCTGGATTTTATTATGATAATAGATTTGATTGTATATGTTATTGGTTTTCATCATGTGACTGTTTTTCTTATCACAGTATTGTTTATTTAATTTTTAAATGAGTGCTTTGTTAGTGTGTGTAGATTCTGAGGAAGTCTCAACTGCGAGACAGAAGTGCTTAATCTAATAACGTTTAGGAAGGTATTCCTGGAGAGGTCATTATGGTACTTCGGGTGATATACTTCTCAGAGCAGCGGATATCAGCAGGATGTCCATCCTGCTTATCAATGTTAGTGCATACACCTCTCTGAGTAATGCTTTATTACAACATAGTATTCTTGAATACTTAACTAGCGACCCTGGAAATCAGATATACTGTTCATTGCTTGGACCACTAATTTATTGTGTACATCTTTATACCACCAAAGTTACCTGGTGATTGTGAAACGAGTACCTCTATGGCAGAACCATTCCCTGCTTAAAGATTCTTGTTGTGTCCAAGTAGTTAAAGTAGCCTTAGTTTATACCATCTGAAAATACAGCTCAGCTTTACACTGCAGTCTGATATTTACCACAGATTATTGGATCAGCATGTTTGGATTATATCTCTGGTCTCTCACAGTGTTTCTCTTCTTATTGGGTTTATGGGAGAGGGTAGAAAGTCAACAGCAAGAAAATGATACATGGCTTCATAGAAAAGCTTTTCACTCAACGTAGATACAGCAAGCCAGTGGGCTGTAGCCAGAGCAGCGTGCTATACCCAAGGTTCAACATAGATAAAGCAAGCCAGTGGGCTATAGCCAGAGCACAGTGCCATACCCAAGGTTCAATGTAGATACAGCAAGCCAGTGGGCTGTTGCCAGAACAGCGTGCCATACCCAACGTCTTAGATTACTTCCTGTTAGAAGCATCCTAGTCTTTTATGTATGTTCTTCCATATACAATTTTAGCCTGTAGTTCTTCAGATACCCAACTCTGCTGCCTCAATGCAAATTTTTTTGAAAGTACTGTATACAGGAATACCCCAACACTCCATTTTTTCTTGTGTGAAAACTGAACATTGTAGGCAAAAATCTAACTGTAGATTTAGTTGAACCAGTATAATCATTTCTGGAAGTCCTTTCCTGTAGCAGTCACATTTGCAAAAAGTTTAAAAATTTTTAAGCCTTAAAATAGCTTTGTATTGGAGGGAAAAAGAGAAAAGTTATTACATACTTTGCATATACATAGATGACCTATGTACAGTACTGATAACAAATATAGGGGAGCTTTGTGAGGTGTGAAGAGAATTTTCATAAATCTTAAAACTATATAACATTACAGCATAACATTATAGTGTTAAGAATAACAATGCGACTTTATAATATTATATTATTGTTGTTATTATTATTATCATCATTATTATTATTAAAGGAGCATTATAACAACTTCACAGATAATTTCAAACTATGCACAGTTAGTGACACTCTGCCAAAGGATGCACTTGTTGATGGGTTCTCCGTCCCAGCAAAGGTAAATCAGCAGAGCTCTTAAACTTATTTTCTCAGGTTTTCAAAGCTTACCTTTAACTTTAGTAGAAATAAAGGAGCATTCATTCCTGCATTTAAAACATTGCAGAAATGCAGCAGGGCATCACTACAAATGCCTGCGTACTTGTACAAAATTAGAATTGAAGCAGATGCCTTCTGTACACTTTTTAAAAGGTGTCAACAGAAGCAAACTAGTCAACACCGATAAGGCACTTGGTTCCGCAATTTAGCATTAGCTGTTTCAGAACCTGCAGGTCAAATGTTGTCCTGCCTTATGGACAAAGAGCAGGTGATCAGTTTCTGACAACAAATGTGAAAATTGTCATTCCTTGCATACTCGGATAAGTACGTTTTTTTCTGAACATCTCAAACGCTTTGTGGCACAAAAAACATGGAATGTTTGCATCTAAGCTACTGTCTGCTCTGTAGAGCTATAGAGTACATGCTTATCTGAATAGGAAGACACTACAAATAACATTTTATGATTATAAGTGGCAACAGTTGAAAATAATGTGCCCCTTTAGGAAGTGTATGGGGCAACACTTTGAGGGTTTCTTACACATTTTAAATGATAGGTTGTTGTGGGAGCAACAGTGAAGTCTGAGTGCAAAAACATACATTTCTGACTATATTAGCTGTCTGAGAGGATGTCATTTAGTATGACACTACTGGACAGAAAACAGTGATGTTGGAAACCATTTATTACACCACAGAGAGTACTCTCTAGGGTAAAGTCATACCATTTTCACTTGTGTAGAGCACAAAGCTGATCATGTTGGCCTCTAGGCACTGCAGATCTACAGATGATGAAAGATTACATAAAAAGGGTTGTTATTTTAAGGATACTGTCAGCTCTTTGTGATATTGGTTCAGTCTGAGAACCCACAGTTTATGCTTAGCTACATGCTCCAAAATTCTGTTTTGTTGTTTTTAAGTTTTAGAATGCTTGCCATTCAAAACATTTGAGAAAAAGTGTTGAAAATAATAGGTTTCTGCTTAGGTTTCCTCGCTTCTCAAACAGCACATGAAAAATATACTACAATGTATGCTACGTTTTTCTCGTGCATTCAAATAAGTTGTCTCAAATGCATAGCTTTAGCAAAGAACACGCTTTGTTACAACACCAAAGCAGCAATCCATATGCTGTAAGCCATTAATACATCAACTAATCTCAATCTCGCAATGCAATAAAACACTAAAAAACAGAAGCATCAAAAAACAGACGGTGCACTAACTGTCAGCTTATACATACTTATTACAAAAGTATGACTTACTAGATTCGTAAAGGTCGCAAAGGTTGCTTCCGGAGCAGTGAAATTGTGAAAATGTTGAAATTAGATTTTTAAAGTGACACGATGTTTTGAAGATTTAAAATGGGACGATGTGGTTATGAATACAAAAAGGAGAAAAAATCAACTGTTCATGGCATGATGCACTTCTTGCAGGCAGCATGTCATTCATGATTCCCTTCCTGGCGCATCATCATGATTCATCATTAGAAGAGCACTTTTCCCAAAACCAGTACACGCACTTTTCCCAAAACATCTCATTGTTGTGTATGCTTAGCAACTGCTTTTTAATTTTTTTTTTTTTTTTTTTTAATTTTGACAAGAAGATGTCTTTACAAATAGTACTCAAAAAAAAAAAAAAAAAAACCATGCATTTTTCAGGTTCTGCTTCCGCCTTCTGGCTGCAAAATAATCCGCTCGGCCACTGTCAAAATAATCGCCAAACAGCAGGGCATTGTAATTCAAGGCGTAAGGGACGTGTGAAACAACGGGAAATGTTTGAAGGTTTCCCTTTCTGGCCATCTTCCCCCTACCCCTGAAAGTGAAAGTTAGTCCACAACAAATAAAACTAAATACCACCTTTACAGTGGTTTGGCGGCCCTCAAGCAGCGCAGAAGTATAGTAAATTCAGAACCGCCGGCAAATGTGGTTGCTGAAAACGTAAGTACCCAAAATTCTTTAGCATGTTTCTGTTTGTGTGTGTGTGTGTGTGTGTGTGTGTGTGTGTGTGTGTGTGTATATATGTGTGTGTGTCTGTGTGTGTGTGTCTGTGTGTGCAAGCATGTATGTGCCTGCATGCATGTATACGTCTATCTGTCTCTCTGTCTTTGTGTATGCATTAGCATATCTGTGTGCATTATTCATATATGCATATATGTGCATGTATGTGTTGGCTTGCTAGCCCAGTACAAGAAACAGCAAAAATAAATAAATAAAAAAAGAGAGGATTGACACAATGTTGTACTTTGTAGCTGAGCTGACAGTATTCCTTAAAATAACAAGCCTTTTGCTTTGGAAAGGGGTGGAAGTGGTGAGTTGAAGCCATTCTGTAAAGATACCCCTTTGTCGTTGCAGGCAATAATAAAAGAACCTAAAACCTTTGAAAAATGTCTTGTACAAATTCAGGGAAAGGTTTAATCAAGTTTTCATTATAAACCTATTAGAATGGTTTTGCTTTAACCACAGCTGGGATTCCAGTCATAATGAAACTAAGGTATATATTAGAAGCCAGGCTGCAGTTCAGTGTTTTTGTTTCTGACTGCTTGAAAGTGAAAAGTTATTGTTGCAAAATACAAAGGTGATGATAAAGAAATAGGTCAGCCAAATTCAACTTGAATGAAAAAGATAAATGTTTTAAGTGATTATTATTATTTTTTTACACCTGGCTTTTGGCATTTGGGCTAAACTGTATTCATATCCCTGTTGAGCCTGGGGGATACTTAGTTAAACAATAAACTTTTAAAAGCGTATCTTCTGTAACGTAAGACACAATACCACATAACCATTGTTAATCATTAAAAGACAAGTATCATATTCAATATGAGCAAGTTAAGGGGTTGTGGTTCTGTGTTATTACGGCAGTAATAAGATTGTAAAAGTTAGAAAATGGCTCCAGCGATAAGTTTTAACACAGAGGAAGTCTCATCATGAATTCAGCATATTGAACATAGAATGATATTTGATTTAGTTATGAACACCTCACTAGTCCATGAAATGCAGGCTTGGCTCTAACACTGCATTTGTGAATACAAGTAAATTTACTACACAAAAGCAGAACTTTTACAGCTTGCGTTAAACTTGAGTGACAACAGATCATGAACAGAAGATTTTCTGTAGCACCAAACTTAACATGTCCACAACACTAAGAACCTTAAATACTGTGTGACTGATGTTACTAGCTGCATGGTTGAAAACAGTGCCACCATTACATGTTCTGTGTAGGAATGGGCAAACTTTAGACATTAAACATATTATGTGTCATCCCAGGATAAAGAAAACTAAGTGCTGTGTTTAGCAGGCAGGTTTTTCAGTTTACACATGCTATGAAATCAGCCATGTTTTCTAACAAAATGCATTCTAAGTCCAGATCAGGTTAAGAATAAGACACCCTGTCATCTCATAGCATACCTCTCAACTTTTTAGTGCAAGAATCTGGACAAAAAAAAAAAATAATGGTGTGACAAAGGCCCAAAAAATAGGGACAGATTTTTAAATATTGCGCTCATAAATTTTGAAAGTTGCTAGATTACCAGGATTTGTGTTGGTATGCATTTTCTGAAGGATATGAAGTCTGAAACTTAAATGTGTATCATTATTTAGTGACTTCACTCCTCAGTGACTTGCCAGAAGACCACACATTGTATGAGGAACAGACCAAAAATTTGAGGCAAAAGTCTGGGCGTTCTGCAGAAATCTAGACAGTTGAGAGGTATGTTCCATAGCACTCTGCATGTGGTAGTTACAATCTAGTAAATCTTTGGAAGAGATCCACAGGTATGCACCTTAATTTAATTTAATTTTATTTTATTTTATTTATTTATGAGTTAGTCCCTCCAAGCCTTGGTAGACCTGAGGTAGCATTCATACTAACTAGGAGAAGTTTTGCCATGGTCCCTAGGAATGTCCCCTACTCTTTTCAATAAGTACTGTGGGTCCTATACATCCCCCTGTGCTGTTATGAACTGGGGCAAATGGGGTTCTCAGTTTACATCTTATCCAAAGGACGGTGCACTCATCAGTACATCACCTCTCTTGTGCTGCACTGCATTGTTAGTTCTGGAAAATGAATCCAAGTATCAGATGTGGGAATAGACCCCTCGTCAATTGATCATCCACTATCAAAAGCAAGTGTTCTATCTTCTGAGGCATTGACACTACCAGCCTGCTACACAGAGTGAAGCAAGCACTACTAAATGCTTTATAAGTTACTTTCAAGTCTGATTTAGTGAAGCAACAGTTGAGTCTAGAAATATTTGTTCACTTTTGTGAATGCCACGAATATTCCTTACATTAATATGGCTGAAAGTCACAGGTTTACTGTTTACAAACTCCAGTTTATATGTTTTGTAGCTAAGAACTGTTTGCTCTTTTATGTAGGCAGTAAGACTCAACAAGATGGGTGTTATATTTATTTACACTTTGTTGAGCGGGTTAGTCCCACTAAGTCAGCATCCTCATTTCAGGGGAGACCTGAAGTGGATTTCATACTGACTAGGGAAAGTATGGCACAGGCGCCAAGGAACTCTATACACTTTTTTTGGTTAGTGACATGGAATCTTTTCCATCCGTCTTAGCTACCACCAATTCAAGAAGAGGGGACCACAGTTTAAATTCTCATCCAAAATACAACAAACTCAAGAGTGCAATACCCCCTTTATGCTTCACTGCAGTGTCAGTACTGGGAAGTAAATCCAGGTACCTTTTGTGGGACTAGAGCCTGCAGCATAAACATTCGGCACCAAAGTTGAGCATGTTACCTGTTGAACCACTGTCTCTGCCAATGTTATATGGCAATAACAAACTGCCCAGGGTGCTGTCAGTTCTGATGCCCCAGGCCTAATCTCCCATTTGCAAAACTAAATGTAAAGTTGGCTTTACAGCATACTTGTATACGGTATCAGATTGTGAACTAAATCAGAAACTCTCAAAAAGCTAGGCTAAAACTGTACTGGAACATAGTTTGAAATGAGTCATAAGCACCACCTTAAGGTAGATTATACCACCTTTACAGCACAGTTTCTGTCTTACTTGTTTATTTCACATTTTTCAGTCTAGCAGCAGGGTCTATTGTTAGAATACTTGCAGACTTTGCATGAACGTACCTTTGCTGACCTAACACCTTTTTTTTTTTTAGCCAGTGTAAGAACAGCATCATGTTCACACGTTTAGATTCAATTTGCACAGCTGTATGTTTGGGCTAAGCAGCCTGCAGTACCTAGTAACTGAGCAGTAAAACTCACCTTTCAACTTACACAGAGGTCCTGGCTAACTTCCACACCAAAATGATCTGATCAAGTTTCCACGAGAACCTCAGAAACATGGTTTTAGCAAAAAAAAATCTACACTAAATGACTCACTAGACAAAGTACCAGTTCACACATATGTACCTTCCAACCCAATTAATAATAATGTGGCCAAGTACAGTATATCCCTCGGAATAACAGAGTATAAGAACAGCATTTGCAGTCACAAGGTTAAGCAGAAAGTGGGTCACTATTACCTGCTCACTAGAGGGGGGGACTAAAATTAGAGCTGTAACAGTAGGTCTCAGGTATTTATATAGTTACTTCTGTTCATGCACGTTTATATGAAAATATATTACTGAGGCCACAGATGACAACCGAAAATAGTTTTTGATGACAGTTAATCAAACCTGGTTATCCACAATAGTGGCCTTTATAGGGACACCTGACACTGTTTGTCAAAGGCCATAACCGAGCAATTCTATATTTATTTACTTACTTATTGTTGACCAGGTTAGAGCCACTAGGTGTGGCTATTATCAGCAGAGACCCAAGATGGCCTTCGTATTAATTTTGGGAAAATTTGGCAAAGACATATTGGAAATTCCCATGCTCTCTTTAAGATAGGAAATTCCAACATGGCAGATGTCGCAATGTCAGGGAAAGGAGGAGGGGGCAGAGATGACAGAATGTGTTTCCAGTATTGCAGTTAAGTTGAGGTATGAGGAGAGAGATTTTTCATCATAGAGGGCAAAGTACCAAAGGATTGGTCTACTAGTTCAGCTTGCCTCTGAACCCACAAAGAATCAGACAAGCCATAACCTCTAACCATGATCTCTGAAGTCCTAATAACAGCGTCATAGGCTTATCTGTTTTAGCCACTAGAAAATGACATTGTTGCATCTGCGAAGCAAGTCTACATGAAAAGCTGATGCATAACAACAGTATATTTCAATAAGAAATGTCACATAACTGCAACGCTTCACATTAATGATACCAGACTGCACTCATTATGTAACATTCAGTTTGTGGTATGATATCTGAGAACAAATCCACAAAACGTAGTTAACAGTCTAACCCAGCTCATACCTCATGCTGACAATCCAGACACCCCAGACTAATTAAAGGGCATCTATAAATGTAAACATACATGAAGGGAACTGAATGGCACACAAAGCAAAACTAATTCTGACTGACAGTTTCTTGTTCAGTAACTGATTAGTAAAAAATCAACAATACTTAACCAGTTCTGGTGGCCAGGGGACTAAAGCCCTGACTTCAGTCCAAGCAGCCTGAGTTCAGTTAGGGGGGATGCGAGTGTGCGGTCGCTGGCAGCTCACCTATCCTGGAGGGAGACAGCAATGGCACGTTACTTGGTTGGGTGACACATAGTGAGAGCAGGCGATGTTACACCCATGGAGCATGAGCTTTTGAGCATGTGATGGTATTGTGAACATGCAGATAGTTGAGTGAGCCCACAGAAGCATGCTGTCTTTAGCAGGCACTATGCAACATAGTCTGGAAACCCGCCTAAAGGGGGGGGGGGGGGTTCTCCAGTAGGGGATGAGCAGGCCACTGCACTGGACCAGCAAGATGACTCACTCCTTACCATTTGCCTCTTGCCTTTGGGGAATGAATGTTCCAGTTGTACTAGCTGGGCAGGAGTGAATTGGTAGTAAAGCTCTCGCTTAGCCCCTGGATGTCCATCTGTCACCTCACTGAATGTATGGCCTGATTGGTTACAGATAAAAGAGCCATTAGGTTGGTTCTGAAGAGGGAAGAAAAATTTATGGATGCTTACCTCATTCTTGCAGTGCATGATACGTGTACAAAACTGTGGCTTGAAGTAGGGGAGTGAGTTTCACATGCCATTGCAGTAAAGTTGTCACATTCCTATGTGTTCAAAAAATAAGTTGCTACCTAGATGTACAGCATGATTTTAGACCATGCTTCAATGCTGCTTTTTACTTTAAAAATGCACTAAAACAGAGCTTTCCGTACAAAACAATAAGGCACAACCTGAAGCAGGTAATACTGACTCATACAGTTCATTTCCATAAACTCAAGAGTGCAATACCCCCTTTATGCTTCACTGCAGTGTCAGTACTGGGAAGTAAATCCAGGTACCTTTGTGGGACTAGAGCCTGCAGCATAAACATTCGGCACCAAAGTTGAGCATGTTACCTGTTGAACCACTGTCTCTGCCAATGTTATATGGCAATAACAAACTGCCCAGGGTGCTGTCAGTTCTGATGCCCCAGGCCTAATCTCCCATTTGCAAAACTAAATGTAAAGTTGGCTTTACAGCATACTTGTATACGGTATCAGATTGTGAACTAAATCAGAAACTCTCAAAAGCTAGGCTAAAACTGTACTGGAACATAGTTTGAAATGAGTCATAAGCACCACCTTAAGGTAGATTATACCACCTTTACAGCACAGTTTCTGTCTTACTTGTTTATTTCACATTTTTCAGTCTAGCAGCAGGGTCTATTGTTAGAATACTTGCAGACTTTGCATGAACGTACCTTTGCTGACCTAACACCTTTTTTTTTTTTAGCCAGTGTAAGAACAGCATCATGTTCACACGTTTAGATTCAATTTGCACAGCTGTATGTTTGGGCTAAGCAGCCTGCAGTACCTAGTAACTGAGCAGTAAAACTCACCTTTCAACTTACACAGAGGTCCTGGCTAACTTCCACACCAAAATGATCTGATCAAGTTTCCACGAGAACCTCAGAAACATGGTTTTAGCAAAAAAAAAAAAAAATCTACACTAAATGACTCACTAGACAAAGTACCAGTTCACACATATGTACCTTCCAACCCAATTAATAATAATGTGGCCAAGTACAGTATATCCCTCGGAATAACAGAGTATAAGAACAGCATTTGCAGTCACAAGGTTAAGCAGAAAGTGGGTCACTATTACCTGCTCACTAGAGGGGGGGACTAAAATTAGAGCTGTAACAGTAGGTCTCAGGTATTTATATAGTTACTTCTGTTCATGCACGTTTATATGAAAATATATTACTGAGGCCACAGATGACAACCGAAAATAGTTTTTGATGACAGTTAATCAAACCTGGTTATCCACAATAGTGGCCTTTATAGGGACACCTGACACTGTTTGTCAAAGGCCATAACCGAGCAATTCTATATTTATTTACTTACTTATTGTTGACCAGGTTAGAGCCACTAGGTGTGGCTATTATCAGCAGAGACCCAAGATGGCCTTCGTATTAATTTTGGGAAAATTTGGCAAAGACATATTGGAAATTCCCATGCTCTCTTTAAGATAGGAAATTCCAACATGGCAGATGTCGCAATGTCAGGGAAAGGAGGAGGGGGCAGAGATGACAGAATGTGTTTCCAGTATTGCAGTTAAGTTGAGGTATGAGGAGAGAGATTTTTCATCATAGAGGGCAAAGTACCAAAGGATTGGTCTACTAGTTCAGCTTGCCTCTGAACCCACAAAGAATCAGACAAGCCATAACCTCTAACCATGATCTCTGAAGTCCTAATAACAGCGTCATAGGCTTATCTGTTTTAGCCACTAGAAAATGACATTGTTGCATCTGCGAAGCAAGTCTACATGAAAAGCTGATGCATAACAACAGTATATTTCAATAAGAAATGTCACATAACTGCAACGCTTCACATTAATGATACCAGACTGCACTCATTATGTAACATTCAGTTTGTGGTATGATATCTGAGAACAAATCCACAAAACGTAGTTAACAGTCTAACCCAGCTCATACCTCATGCTGACAATCCAGACACCCCAGACTAATTAAAGGGCATCTATAAATGTAAACATACATGAAGGGAACTGAATGGCACACAAAGCAAAACTAATTCTGACTGACAGTTTCTTGTTCAGTAACTGATTAGTAAAAATCAACAATACTTAACCAGTTCTGGTGGCCAGGGACTAAAGCCCTGACTTCAGTCCAAGCAGCCTGAGTTCAGTTAGGGGGGATGCGAGTGTGCGGTCGCTGGCAGCTCACCTATCCTGGAGGGAGACAGCAATGGCACGTTACTTGGTTGGGTGACACATAGTGAGAGCAGGCGATGTTACACCCATGGAGCATGAGCTTTTGAGCATGTGATGGTATTGTGAACATGCAGATAGTTGAGTGAGCCCACAGAAGCATGCTGTCTTTAGCAGGCACTATGCAACATAGTCTGGAAACCCGCCTAAAGGGGGGGGGGGGTTCTCCAGTAGGGGATGAGCAGGCCACTGCACTGGACCAGCAAGATGACTCACTCCTTACCATTTGCCTCTTGCCTTTGGGGAATGAATGTTCCAGTTGTACTAGCTGGGCAGGAGTGAATTGGTAGTAAAGCTCTCGCTTAGCCCCTGGATGTCCATCTGTCACCTCACTGAATGTATGGCCTGATTGGTTACAGATAAAAGAGCCATTAGGTTGGTTCTGAAGAGGGAAGAAAAATTTATGGATGCTTACCTCATTCTTGCAGTGCATGATACGTGTACAAAACTGTGGCTTGAAGTAGGGGAGTGAGTTTCACATGCCATTGCAGTAAAGTTGTCACATTCCTATGTGTTCAAAAAATAAGTTGCTACCTAGATGTACAGCATGATTTTAGACCATGCTTCAATGCTGCTTTTTACTTTAAAAATGCACTAAAACAGAGCTTTCCGTACAAAACAATAAGGCACAACCTGAAGCAGGTAATACTGACTCATACAGTTTGTTTCTTCAACTTCTTTTTCTGCTAACCCAGTCTCCCAAAAGGACCCTTATTTAAAAAAAAAAAAAAAAAAAACAGAAAAGACTTTAAGCAGCATTCTTAAAGTTTACCTCACATTAATTTTTTGCAGTTCACAGACACCCCTAATACAGTGCTTTTACATGATTACATGCAGAGCAGTACAGAGCTGTCTCTGTTGCCATGCTATTTGCTAAGGAAGCAGTATAATACCGTTGCCTTTAGGAGGTGTGTGCATGAGTATCTGAGGAGCTCCATCCCTGAATGTATATGTGAGTGTGTGTCTTACTGGGAGGTAATATTTGGGGGGTAGTAAGTGGTTACATTAAGGGGGTGAAGATGGTTTGGGGTAGCGAACATACTTCCATTCACCCCTAGACTGCCTTGCAGAGCCTGCAGCATTGGGTAGGGAGAACCACTAGCTACAAGTGTTAACTCTTAAAAGTCTTGTCCGAGCAGAACTTGGAGTGGGAACAAAGGCTGGGGAGAAACACTAGATGCCAAGAATGACATGGTACATTGGCATTAAAGTGTGTCTGCAATCATCTGTGTGATTTATGAGGTCAGGAAAAGGAGACATTGAGGGTATTTAGAAAGCTCAGGCACAGATATGGGATCAGTGGTATGGTGGGTGGGTTGGTATGTTTGCATGTGTAGGGTATTTAGACAGCTCAGGCACAGATATGGGATCAGTGGTATGGTGGGTGGGTTGGTATGTTTGCATGTGTATGTGTTTGAATGTGTGTATTGTGTTTGGTAGAGTGAATGTTGGAGGGGCACCTGATGCCAACTCTGTTAAGAACGACAACAGGTGCTGGTCAGTGCTTTGTGGTAATTAACATGATTTAGAGACATGCAGATTAACCCATAATAAGCCCTTCCTCTTGCAGTTAATGTGTATCTGAACTGTAAAATACCCTGTAGTTCTTAATGAATCCTAAAGTTTAACTTTAAAAGCCTTACCTTTGCTGTCTGCATTCCTCTTCCACTACAGTAATCAATATTAAGTCGCAAACTGCTAAAATCTTACCTTGCTGATAAATACAAGTGCAGCTGCTCCCATATCTAAATGTACTCGCGCTATATATATATATATATATATATGTATGTATGTATGTATATATATATATATATATATATATATATATATGTATATATATATATATATATATATGTATATATATATATATATATATATATATATGTATATGTATATATATATATATATATATGTATATATATATATATATATATATATATATATATATATATATATATATATATATATATATATATATATATGTATATGTATATATATATATATATATATATATATATATATATATATATATATATATATATATATATATATATATATATATATATATATATATATATGTATATATATATATATATATATATATATATATATATATATATATATATATATATATATATATATATATATATATATATATATATATATATATATATATATATATATATATATATATATATATATATATATATATATATATATATATATATATATATATATATATATATATATATATATATATATATATATATATATATATATATATATATATATATATATATATATATATATATATATATATATAGCGTGGATGTAGATATATATATATATATATATATATATATATATATATATATATATATATATACATGGGTCTACTTCATATGATCCAAAGACCATTTGATCAAAACCCCATATGATCGAAAGTTCATTTGATCGAAAACCAGTATTCAAGGCATAAAACTGGGATTTGTCCCCCTCCCCAATGTCGTGCGACCCTGGAGTTGATATATATAGTTACGGGGGTGTGGGGGGAAGCCCCCCACCCAGTTTCCTTTAAAATAAGAAAATAAAACAAAAAGTACATATTTTAAAGGAAAATGGGTGGGGCTTCACCCCCCCCCCAATGTGCCCCCCTAATTATATATACCAACTCCAGAGTCGCACGACATTGGGGAGGGGAACAAATCCCAGTTTTATGCCTTGAATACTGGTTTTCGATCAAATGAACTTTCAATCATATGGGTTTCGATCAAATGGTCTTTCGATCATATGAAGTAGACCCATATATATATATATATATATATATATATATATATATATATATATATATATATGGGTCTACTTTAAAATACCGACATGCCACTTCGCCGACACACAAACCACCGAGACCAGATAACCGACAACACAAAAAACCGACAACGCAAAACACCGAACACCATTACACCGACACACCGAACGTAAACAACACATTACACTACATAGCATAGCCACTAGCCCTAACCCAAACCCTAACCCTAAGGTCCGACACTATCGCACTAACCTAACTCACTTAACCCACCCTAACCCCAAGGTCCGACACTATCGCACACTCACCCTACCTGCACCCTAACCCTAACTCACTTAACCTACCCCTACACCTAAAGACTGTTACTATCGCACACTTCACCTACCTGCACCCTAACCCTAACTCACTTAACCCACCCCTAACCCCAAGGTCCGACACTATCGCACACTCACCCTACCTGCACCCTAACCCTAACTCACTTAACCTACCCCTACACCTAAAGACTGTTACTATCGCACACTTCACCTACCTGCACCCTAACCCTAACTCACTTAACCCACCCAAAACATAAAGCCCGTCACAATCACACTCACCCCACCGCACCTAAACCTAACTCACTTAACCCATCCCTAAACTACAGTCCCTCACTATCACACACTTACCTTACCCGAACCCTAACTCCGACACTAACACACACTCACCTTTCCCACACCCTAACCCAAAATCCCACAATATCGCTCACTTACCTGACCGCTCCTAACTCCGTCACTGTCGCACACTTACCGAGTCGCGCTCACACATTACCCTTGTCGGTCTTTCCGCTGTCGGCAAATCACCCTTTCGGTAAACTTACCTGTCGGTCGTTTGGTCTTCGTTTTCCGCGTGTCGGGGAATCGTCGGTTCGGTCAACTAAAGGGGACCCATATATATATATATATATATATATATATATATATATATATATATATATATATATATATACTTTTACAAGATTAGTAGAGGCTTTACCACGCCATCGTGATTATATGTCTTTTGTGCTCTGTTTTTCAGTTAATGTGTTTCTTATTGTTCATATGTATTAGGTAATTTATAATTGTTTAGGGTAAGTGAAATGCTGAGCTAGTAACTTTTGTACATAGGCAAAACCAAATGCATGCAGGGAAGACAAAGTGCACAGATCAAACCAATATGAATATAAATCCAAAAAAGATCCAGCACAAGAGGAAGATGAAAATTAATAAAATTGATTTCATTGTGGGTCATCCTTTTCTAGGGTAGAATTACCTAAATTAGGTTGTTTAAAACCAAAATTCTCTAAGTTGTTCCTACCTGCTGATAAGCCTTGCAATAGCTTAGTAAGCTCCATGTTGTGTAGTAATATATACAAAATGTCAGTAATTAGATCAAGTGTACTGATAAACCACCAATTGTATGCAAGTCAAAATACTGACTTTTTGATCAGGGAAAAAGAAAAAAACACAAGCCAACCATCCAGACCAATATATATGTCAACATGAATATCTGTTTACCATTAGCTAGACATGATCACAGGATTACCAAGCCATCTATGCCATCAATAAACATTGATCCCAACAGACCAGCTTTAAAAATGATCTAAACCAGACCTAGCACAATTGGGTATAAATGATTATGCGCCCAAGATCAATTAAGAGCTATCAGTAGAGATCATAAAAGCTGATAATCGGCCGACCTTCGTCTCTGCCACCCATTGATATTCTTTATTCACATACAGGGCACTATGAAAAATTTCCAGCTGTTAATAACACTCAGTAAAATTCTGTATTTGTATATACATATATATATATATATATATATATATATATATATATATATATATATATAAAATTGTTAGTAAATATCAGGTGACCGACTATGTCTCTGCCACCTATAGGGGACCAAAATGTCCCTATGTCCTGAGCAATAAGCTTAGCTTCAAGTAGAATAAGATAGTCCTTATGGGGACCAATGGTTTGTCTCCACCCTTTATTGAAATAATTACAATATTAGGTCCATAAACCACATACCCAAAGATATACAAAAGCTAATGAAAATTTTGGCAAAACAAAAGTAGTTGGGGCCAACTGTCTCTATAAAATACTGTTATTTATACAAATTAGAACGCCAATGTTTTATTCATAAAAACTTTGACCACACCCTGGAGATCATGTAAAGTTAATATTAGAGAAATAAGAGATAACTATGGAAACTATAAATGTAGTGGTATGGATGTTGGTTGGTTTATATCCTGATATGTATCTCATGTAATACATAAGTTACACATTCAACTATCTAATGGTTATGAATACTGAAAATATATGGTGCCCTATTTCACTTTTGAAGGTAATCATTTGTGTGTATGTATAAAGCACTACCCCATGTATTCCATAAATACACAAAATATATACATACAATGTAATACTATAGCCAATATGTCATTAGATAGTGATAATAATAAGCTGGGCTAACAACAGATATTATATTATATAATGATATTGGCAAAAGACAAAAATCCGTTTGAAAATCCAACCAGCAATGTTATTGCAATTAGAAATTTTAGTTATTTCATAAATATTTGTCAATTGGTCTGTATAGACCACATCAATTTGTTTGTTTGTGTCTATAGACCACATCAGTGAAAGTCCAAAATAAGATATATGTATAATTCGAAAGATATCAGTTCCTCAATGCTGATGTCTAGTTGTTCCAAAAGAAGACGTATCAACTTCATACCATCATGACCAAATATCCAGGTCCCGCTATATAACCACACATAAATTCACCCAGTCAAAAAACAGAAAAACCTTTAGTCCGATTTACCAACTCAGTATATCGACCAAAAGTCTATTCATACCTTATGGCAAGGTTGAGTGTTCTCGTCATGACTGTGTAATTAGTTACAAAAAATATGTATGGCATCCGCATCCAGTGATGCACGGCTGGTATAATGCCCCAAAAAAGGAGTTTATCATAGATGTCATAAACTTGTATGAACCGCCAAAAAAGTATAACCAATATCCAGTCATGGAATATTAAATGTCGATGGCGTGTATAAACATCCCAAAATTCAAATGCCTCACCTTGCCAAAAGTGTCCAAGTTATTCCTTGTTAAAGGCAACGAGACTGTCTAGTGAACTGTTTCAAAAAGAGCAATATTGACGACTGGAAAGTACAAGTACCAAACACTCCTTGAAACCAGGCCCCACTCTGTATGGTGAACAGAAGCGACCACAAAAATACAAAAAGCTAATCCATGCAGTTCACCTCATAAACGATATACCCTGATTGTTCAGTACTATAAAGTGATGCAAAACCATCAAATCATCATGGAAATGGAAATGCATCTGCCAACACACAAAAAGGGTTATAGAGCCACTGTTTAAATGCCGTCCTCCCCAAGAGTCTCCAGCGTGTAAACGATACATCAACAGGAAAAAACAAATGCACACAGGGAAGACAAAGTGCATGGATCAAACCAGTATGAATATAAATCCAAAAAAGATCCAGCACAAGGGGAATATGAAAATTGATAAAATTTATTGCAGCAAATCCAATAAACACAAAAGCAAACTGGTTTCGGCTAGAAAATATAGCCTTCTTCAGTGCATCAAAGTTATCAAACCGGCATACATTTCCACATATTTTATATACCCAAAAATCATGGGGACTTAAGTAGAAACAACCAATAATTGGTTCCAAACCAAAATTAACTTAAATCGTTCAGACCAGGTTTAAATAGAGCTCCTAGCCTGATAATCCAAGATGACTCCTTTTGGTTTAGTATGGAATGCCATCCAGTTTTGCATGACCTATTTCTTTGAATTTTATCTATAACAATGAAAGTGAATTTTGCAGTTTTATGTGTTAGGGTGTGTTTATAAAGGGCATTGGAAACCTTTTTGATTCTAATGTCACTTAAATGTTCACTGATTCTATGTCTGAGGGGTCTGGACGTTTGTCCAACATAAAAAGAGGAGCAGAAGCAAGTAGCCAAATAAACAATCCAGTCACGACTGCAGTTTCCAAAACATCTTATATCATAAACTTTTGGTGTGTTGCTGCTAGTGAATTCCTTAGTTTGAGATACATGTGTACATGCAATGCAATGTCCACAAGCAACACATCCTAATAATATATCACCAGATAAAGTTCTCTGTTGACTGGTAGATGCAGTGTAATGTTTATAATGGGTCAGATGTGAATTAATAGTTCTCCCTCTACGGTAAGAAAATAAACATCTTGAACTAAGCAGTTCACCCAGTTTGTCATGGGCTAGCAAAATGTCCCAGCGGTTGTTGATAATATTTATAAATCTGTAGGTGTTACTTTCAAAAGTAGTGACTAACCTGATGGGCTGTGAAGGGTGTGTACTGGCCTCATTAGTTCTGTCTTTATATTGTAATAGTTGACATCTTGTTTGTCAACCTGATTTTGTGCCCGAGAAATACAGTCCTGATGATAACCCCTCATGAGAAATCTGTTAGATCATTTTGGCAGGCTTTAAGGGTTTGTTCAGAGCAACATGTACGTTTAATATGCAAATATTGGGACTTCGGAATATTGTTGATGATGTGGCGAGGGTGATGGCAACCTAATTCCGGTAATTCCACCCTAGAAAAGGATGACCCACAATACCTTTGTGGTGTACTATTTCAAAAGTTGACCAAAAGCATGAGAACACTTAGGGCCAACATATGGCACCTCGAATTATTCAAAGCTTACAAGCTTAAGGATATCACACCATGAGATCTATGAGTCAGGATTTAACCTTTGGTTGGCCAGATAGACGATCAACTCTCTCAGGACTGGGCCCAAGCACAACACAGAGCATCCATGCTCTTTGTGGATATTCTGATTGAATACTACGAGAGGGTGATTGACAAATGCATAGGGGAAGTTACCACCAATTGTGAAGAAGCTAGAGTCTATGATGCAGAACCTTTTTTAGCAATTATTTAAATAATTTGACCAAAGACTTATCAGTATTGGAGAAACAACTTGTTAAAAAGAAAAGACAAAAATTAAGAGACACCATGGATTATGTAAAGGGCAAACCCTTTGTTATTCAAAAAAGTGTATGTTTCTCAGATTCTGGCTCCAAAACAACTAACAGAAAGAAGAGACCTAGACCAATACTTAGGAAAACAGAACAGGCTTACAGTGGCATTTCTGAGGATGCCTCATCCTCTGCCACTGATTTGGATTCCCTCTCCAACCAAGAGTCTCCCAGTGGCTAAATGAAAACCTAATGTTGACCCTTTAGGGGTAAGAAATGCAGGGGGGAGGAAAACATTGCAAAAACCCACAACATTCAACAATTACTAGAGAAGATTGTATCTCACTGAATAATGTGCATATTTCTTCATATGATTTATCTGATGTCCAGATTAAACTATTGAACAAAGGTCTCAATTTGTGCCGACTTAAGTTCCTGAACACATTTTGATTAATGAAGTCAATGACTTTTGTAGATTATTAAATTTGAAAATATTTTTCCGATAGACAGGACACTCAAAGATCTACTGGTTTCCAATTTGGGAAATCTAGTTTTGTGCCTCCCATGAATAAGCACATTGCAGTGTTCAAGCAGTGTGTAATAAAAGGTCTTCATTTCTAAAGATCATTCATATCTAATGCTGCATCACAGGTCAACATGCAGGTCAGATACATGGCAGGAATGTTGTATGTTTTGTATACAGTGCAGCATTCAAAAGCAGGTCTGTACCAACTGCAGGGGAATAACAGGGCTTATCTGCATGTGTGTTTCAGTTTGTCATCCACTCAAACTGTACTATAACTCATCGTCCTAGAAAACCAGTTCTAGTTGAAGAGCAATGACTCTGTAAAGCCGTTCTAGCATATAGGCCTTTAATGGTGGCAGTGGCACTGTTTGCCACTTCATACCAGCAGTCACCACTTATGTGCAGTGCTAATGGCCAGCAGAGTGCGTGCGTAGGTACAACATGACTTTGTTGGGATTTTTACTAAAACCTTGTGGTCTCTGCACAGCTCTGTGTCACTGAGCTATTTAAACATTTAGCAAATAATTCATAGTTAAATTCTGGCAGCTATCTTTCATAGTTTTGCTGCTGCCTGATGGGACTGAGCCTTATAATGTATTAGGCATCAGTAAATAATTTCCGATAATGCATTAATGGCCTAAATTCACAGTTCTGGATGGTACCCAGCCCTTTCAGTGGGCTGCTAAGACTGGCTTAGATTTCTCCCATTAGCAGTGATGGGTAGTGATATGTAGTCTCTGATCTGGAAGTGGTAGCATAATGTATGTAAAACAAACACAGCTACAGTGAGCATATGCAGACCAGAATTCATCAGCAGCTTAAAGACTGTGGAAACATCCAAACTGACTTTTGTATTGTAGCTATGATACAATAAAACAGACTTTTTTGAGACAGGGTATAAATGTTGTAAAAGAGGTTATTGTATTTTAAATGATTAATGCTGACAGATAATTTATAAAGTATATGAGAAGTTTTATAAATCTGAAGGAACTTCAGGCGTGCATTGCCAGTTTGTCACCCTCATCTGAATCTTTCTTAGAAATTCTTTAAACATAAAGTATTCTAGATTTGCGGTTTTGTTTTCTTCCAATGCTTAGTTCATGCCTATGTTAGCTGCATTTCTTGTGTCAATAGTTGCGCTTTCATAGGCTTTTCAATTCAATATTCATGTTGATTTTAAGTATTATTTTTAGATTCCCAACCATGATGTTACTTTCAGAAAGCTGTAGACATAGTTTAGCAGTTTCTGTGCCTTACAGATTTTAAAGTCCTTTCCTGCCTATAGTAATATCATTGTAGCATATTCATTGTATTTTCATACCTCTGCTGCCTGAAAGTCTTACATTTTGTAACAATCAACCAGTTTATTCACAAGGAACAACACAAACCGTTACAAGCAGAGAATAACTCATGCAGTCATATATACAACAAATAATATTGGGGTTCATGCGAACAACACTTCTTAGTGTACCAGATAACCATTCAAAATTTTCATCTGCCAGGCATCTACAGTACATTACAGTGCCAGAAAAAAAGAATAGATCCCAAACCCAAACACATCAACATATTTGTTCTATTAAACACTACACATCTGGAAATTTGACGTCATTAGAAATAGGTCATCAGCATTTTACTGTAGAGAAAATACTCAAAATCCTAGGAGTCCATTTTGATACAGTCTTCTGTCTGAGACGCACACTCTGTGTGGCCAATTCTAAAGGTTGAATTTCAGACATTATTAGTTTTATAACATCACCTCTATGAAATACCACTTGTTACCATTTTCTAGCAATTTATTTTTTCAGTAGCCAGCTATGATGCCCCTCCTCTGGGTCAGTAATCATGAATCCTAAGTCCTCACCATGGACACCAGTGAAGGCCGTTCACTTGGAACAAAGATAGATACACACAGTATTTACAGATGCAGCTCTCTGCATCAAGCACAATTTCTATTAAGATCACACAGGGAACACACTCAGCCCTCTCTAGGCCCCAAATAAGAACCGCCAGTGTCACAGCTGTAGGGTTGAGTCCTCAGGCAATTGTCCCAAGTCCTCTGCCACCCTCTCTGTGAAACCAGAGTTCTGTGTCCCTGCTCCAAGTAGCTGAAACACACATACTTTGAGATTTTTACACACACACACACACACACACACACACACACACACACACACACACTTGGAAAAAGCTGGCACAGATTTACGAGCTATGCTCCCTCTACCCAGACTATAAGGTAAGTACTGCCACCAGAACACTCCAAAGCCAGCTACTCTAAGGCTCTTACAAGGGTACCCAATTATACTGAATAGAAGTAATACTAATACAAATTATAGTGTTTGACCAATGCAGCAAAGCTTTCAGAAGTGGCCACAGTGTCACCAAATAAATATAAGTACTCTCAAAGGTTAAAATGTTCTCTAAAAAGACCAGCCACAATGAAAAGTTTAAATAGATTTAATAATAAGTAATAAAAGAACATGAAAATACTGAATATCTATTTACAGTAAACACAAGAAATTAATTCATAGGAAATATTAAAAATAACAGATGGATAGATTCAACACAGAAACAGAAAAACAGTACTTCACTAATCTCACTATACTTTCCTGACTGAGCTAAATAATTACTATTCCTGGTTACCTACTAGAGCAAAGCAAGATGAAGTGGGTGAGTGGTCTTCCTTCTTTGTCAGGTTTCAAACACAGACTGACCTGAGACTTCTGTCTCATCTAGTATTAAAACATCATTTCAGTGCTGGATTACAGAATGACATCACAAACATCTGGTCATCTGACTCTGGTTCCCACACTACCCCCTCTACTAGAAACAGAAACAGAATCGAGCACATAGGTGTTGCCATACACACATATAGAGCTTTGCGGAGATGTGTTATAGCATCTGGAAGCTATAAAACCATTTCAAAGCTTCCACCCTTCCAGGGTAGCAATTTGTTCACCCCAAGGGCAATACAGTAGAGTTCCTAGTCCTGGTTTTCACAGGCATTTTGTCTCTGACTGCAACACAACTGTAGGATGCAATCTTTATGGCCTAAACCAGGTAATTTAATTTCAGACTATTTTTCAAAATTAGTTGGACTGAGGTTAACCTCTTCTCTTCCAGTATCAAGCATTACAATATATTAATTTCAACAGTTACAATACAATCTGACATACAGTTGTCTTTCTTTTTTGCCCAGCAGGACCTACTGTTGGTACATTTTTAACGCAAGCAGCTTTGCAAATACATTTTGAACAAAAGCATCTGCACCAATCAGTTTGTTATACAAATGACATTAAAACTCCAGTTAGCTATGCTGGCATGTGTTACACATCCACTGCCCTCCTTCTGCTGACATAGCTGGCAATAGTTCATATCATCACACCAGCTTTATAAGATCGAGCAAGATTCCTCCACTTCTATTTATGTGTAATTCATTCCACATATACTAAACAAAAATAAAGGCACAGTAACCCTAACTTTACCCGGCCATATTCATTCATATATTTCTTGAAAGTCTTGTTTTAGTGAAGCTAACATGAAGCATTTCCATAATATATAACATAAATCACCTGGCATGCCAGTATTACACCTCCAACTACTTGGATTTACTCTGGGAAACTTTCTGGAAAGCCTGGCTGGAGGGTAAAAATAGTTAAACGACATTGCTAACAAAAAAAAAATAATAATAATAATCTCTAATATCTGACAGCATTTTTGATCAGTTATTGATATACTAAAACTTGTTTCCCACACCAGTCTAAATTTCCTGATCTTGTTTGTTTTTATCCCACAGTGTGTCTTAAATAAGGTGCTAGTAACTTTAACCTTGTTTTTTCCTCTGCATTGTGCCAAACTGTAATGTTAGTCTTCTTTCTTGACAGAATATAACTGGAGTTTTTATAGATGTCAACAATATATCAAAGGGTTTGTCTAGGAATCACATTTCTCTCTGTAACTTTCATATATTTGACCCGTGTTTAGGGAGCAATATCTTGAATCTGCTGTTCTCAGTATACTGGTTTTGGAAATCTATTCTGATTTTTTTTTTGAGTTGTCCTGTCTGTATTCCCTATTCCCTTGCCAGATTAATAAGTAAGAATTCAAACCATTCCATGTCAGTCTTCTGTAGCACCTTTTTAGTCATTTCACATTAATTCCATAGACACAGTTTTGTCTATTGTCTTCCTTTTAAGCATCTCAGAAAACCCTTTATTCCTTACACTTAATATTTAAGTTGATTTACACATAACCTCATAGTAAACTGATAAGAACAGGTACTACATATGATCACAGATAAAAGAATGAGAAGTGATTTAGAGATCACTTCCTGCAAACGTTTTAACCTTACTGCCATATTAATACAACCCCAAATCTGAGACCGCTAGTCTCCCACACTCATTGGATGACTAATTGTATTCTAGGCCATCCTTGTTTTTATCCTGCTCAAATAAACACAGCTTTCCTTAATTTACCAAAGAATCCTGCTGATAAAGCAAGAAAAGGACATTGTGAAGCATATATTGTCAGTGGAAACACAAACCACTCTTATTTCCTGTAACCTTTGTGGTATATCTTAGCAAATTTTTTCCATTAGTTATAAAAATTCTTAACTTTGCTCACATTTTCATCCCCATATGCTAACTGGTCTTACAGTCTGAAAGATTGCACCATGTGTTTTGTTACAATAGCTAAAGCATTAACAGATACTTAAACTTCATAATGAACATTTTTTAACCAAGTTAAAACTTAAATCAGTCCCAAACTCAGAATTAACTGAGGAAGAAAATGTCTGTTGAAAGTATATATAAAATGTTCCGTAAGCAATGCTTGCTGTACTCAAAAATAGAGCAAGTTGTCTCTAAAAGAGCAGATGCTAGGAATAATTTAAGCTGCTGCGATACCTGCCTCATGGAAAAGAAAGTATAAACACTGCATGATATAAATCAGCCCAGTTGAACCCAATCCCTTCCATATTCCCAGTCATTAAACTTAAAAAAAAATCAGCTTTCAAATATTGTACATGTCAATAATATGGTTTACTATCATTAACTTGACACATAGGGAGTTGAGTCCACCTGCATGAGTCCCATATTGTGAATGCCGGAATGTCGAAAACTGACATTACCAAGTGTCCTAACTTGCTCTCCTTTTGGATCCATGGTAACGCTTTACTCTTGGGTCCAGAGTGGGAGGGAGTTTCAGGGTTCAGTGTTTGTGTCGGGTATACCGGTACTTGGTATTTTGACTTTCACTGAACGGCTTCAGGCATTGGTCGACTCCACTGCAGTAAATCCAATAATTTATCCACTTATGAGCTGCTGTAGGTGTAAGCAGAGCCAAAAACTGCCAAAGTATGAAGTAAAATAATTGTCATTTTATCTGTTGCAGTGATTACATTTTCCATATTTCAATAAGCCCAGATGCCTTATTTCTGAGCCTGTTACAGC
Organism: Protopterus annectens; assembly: GCF_019279795.1. Lineage (NCBI taxonomy): Eukaryota > Metazoa > Chordata > Ceratodontiformes > Protopteridae > Protopterus > Protopterus annectens. Next base: position 662,998,589 of record NC_056733.1, on the reverse strand, counting down.
AGATTCCATTACCTTAGGTAGTTTGAGCACCAAAATGTGTTAGTGTTTGTTCTTAACAGTGTTCTACATCTCTTTGGCCAATAATTTGATTTACTGATGGATTAGAAATATCCACATATAAAAAAAAAATTGGGGTTGTGCTGTAATAAACAAATCAGTGCAGCTTTTACCTCAGAGAATCTTGAACGTCTCATCCCCACCGCAAGAAAATATAGTTACTTTCTTATGAATAGCTGCTTCATAGCAGGAACTGGTGTGCGCATACATTAGTGAGTCAGGAATTTTGCACCTATTAACCAAGTAAACTTTTTAAAAACATGTTGTACTTCACTCTGCCAGCCAACAAGCTACTATAGTTTTGCCCCTCTTTAAGAGCTGCAGTCCTCCTGTGGTGAGAGTGTTTTGTCACCTGTTACACCAATATTTCCATTCTGCTTTGTAGGGACTGACACCTCCATGTTACCTTCATTCTCCTCCACAGATCTGCAGGGTCACAGTCCCCAAATCTGGCCTCTAAGGAAAGTGAACAGCTTTGTCATTCCTCTTCCTTCATCTCAGCTGCTTCAGCACCCGGGTAAGAAACCAGTGTAGGCAGATACATACATGACATGGTGTGTGTAGCATATAACACACTCGGGTGTTGTGGTACCTGTATCAAAATTGCTTTGAAGCATTATGAAAATTTCAGAGCCACCATATGTAGAGAGAAGGTAATTTGACCACAGCATAGAGTCTAATCTATATTGCATTTCTCAACACCTTGTGATTAATGGGACTTGTTCTGTGATATACTGTAATCCCAAAAACACAGAATCAGAGATGAGTGAAGAAGTTCTTGGCATGCATCCATAACACTTCTGTTTTGCTTAAGTTGTATATACCGAGAAAACCCTTCTTTGTAAAAGTACTGTACAAGGCAGTAAAGGCATATGTGATTTTCATCCTAAGGTTTGCAAATTTGAAGTGAGAGCCTTAGTATCTCCACCAGTTGTAGCCATTAGATTTTTCCCATTGGTGGGATTTTGCAAAGGCTTTTCCAGTATTCAAGGCAGATGATCAAAATTCAGTAAACATATAAGTGAAAAGCAGTTGTGCTACACTAGGCAGGGTATATACATGGAAAAAGTTACTGATTGAGATTTAAAGTTTGTAAACGTGTTACCCCTTTTTTGTTTATACTATGGGGTATATGTGCTGTCAGTAGAGGCTGGGGCATCCTTGGGTGATGCAGCATTAACTGAACATGATGTTTTAGGTGTTGCTGAAATCTCAAACCTTGTTGTAAGCTTGTGTTAAAATTATAAGCATGATGCAGCAGTTAAAACACACTGTTTCATGATTGACTTGCAAGTTTATAGCACAACTGGATTGAACATGTGCTTTTTTCATTTGGTTCAAAAGTGTAAATAAACTTATAGGTTCATAGGTGTTTACTAGGCTAATGGCAACAAGGGCCTTTTTAAGCCTAACCATGCATCTCAAATCTCTGACAAGTCCTGATGCCCTTGATAAGTGTAAGCAGGGGTTTGGGAGATGGACCATTTACAGGTTACCTGTGTCTATTAGAAACATAGGTTCCAAACCAGAGATGAATTTCCAGTTTTTCATCCAATTGTCCAAGTTTCACTTGAATTGGGTTAGGAAGGAACTCTTCTTAGCATGGATGGAGAGCCTGTTCCCTAGATGGGGTAGTCTCTGGGATACATAGCTGTTTCTCGAGCAGGTCCTATTTATATCACAGACAAGGTTTAAGTCTTGACAGTTTAAAAAACTCGCTGAACATATAACACCCTGTGCCTCTCTTCCTGTTTAGAATATTCGGACTGTAGCAGTTGCTTGAGCAGATTAGCAGTTGTACAATTCTAAACACAGCTTGACTTGTAGTGCTGTCTACAGCAACACCACAGTTTTTAGGTAGTTATATAGAGGTCACCTCATGGGACTAAGTTTCCTAAAGTATGTCAAGAACTTTGTTTCAGCCAATCATCTACTCTTTCTGTACATATGGAACAAATTTGCGCTGAAGGAACGTATGTGTGTGATTGGCTAGATAATTATTATAAAGTTAAGGGCTCAGGAATAGTCAAGTGTGACTGTCCTAAATCAAACAGCATTAGTAAAGGAGTTCTTTGTGCCTCTCTAGTTGCCTCATTCTTGTTTTCTTTAGTCATAAACAATGTGGCACTTCAAGAACATAGTGTCAGAGTCCATCCTGAGAATACAGAGTCAAGGGTCATTCCTGCTTGATCATGATATGGTCACCACTGAGACTTGTCGGTCAGAAACCATCTTGTAAGTTGATAAAATTGGCACTGGCAAGAGTGAGCGGTCAATGGCCATCTTCTGTGCTGATTATAATGCAGATGATATGGCTAGCACTGGTATTGTGTGGTCAGAAGCCATCCTCAATGTTGATTATGGTCATCTCATAGAATATTAGCTCTGACACCATCCTTTGTGATGATGAGAATCTGGTCAGGTGTCATTTTGTATGCTAATGGTAAGATTATTGCCAAAAGTGGGCATGCAAACACCATCCTGTGTGCCAGTGAGGTGGTCATCTCCAGAAATGCGGTTGTAAGCCATCCTATGATATGATGTGGTCATCACCAGTAGTATTTGGCAACAGGTTATTCTCAGTGCTGAAAGTATGGCCATCTCCAGCAGTGTGCATAATGATTCATGAATGTAACAGAGGCAAGGAATATGTGGTTTGACCCAAACAAAAGGTGACATTACTTTAAAGTAATGTAGAAATTAGGGTGCCAAGTAGTAAAATTAATGTGTTAGTGTATTAAATATCTGGATATATGGACAGACCCTTGTATATTATTGCTGCACATATTAGTTATTTCTTAAAAAATGTGTAAAACACCAAAAAACACTCTGAGACAAGTCCCTTGAACGTAGAGTGTACAAAATAGTGAATTTTTGTAACACCGATTGTGTGAAAGTTCCTTTATTCATAAAACCAACATAAAACAACCATAGATTCCAAGACAGAGTTCGGTAAGCGCTTTCGTCTGTCCAAATGCAGACTTTATCAAAACCGGTAAAACTTGTTAGTAAAAAGTTTAAATAGTTCCAAAATTAAGATATCATTAAATATTAAAGTGGTAACAACTTGTAAATACCTATACCTTCCTGTAAAACTGAGGCTTTTTCTATTAAAATTGGTTTTAAAGAAATATAATCATTCATGCCTGAGGTTTGGCAGGCATTCAATCGAAGTTGCCATTGCAACTCACTCTTTTCAATTCAGTTAGACCAATTACCCCCTCTGGCTTCCTTTGAAATAATTTCTAAAATACCAAAGTGAAATCCTGAATAATCAGAACAGGTAGTAGTGTGCCTATACAGTGCATTATTAGTGTTCTGAGTGTTAATAGCATATGTGTGTTCATAAATTCTTTTTAAGGGCTCTGTCTTCATGTAACATGCATTACACCCTTTACACACACACAAATACACTACTGTAAATAATTGAATTTTCCTAACAGGTTCCCCTACCCAAACTCCGTTACTCTCCATAACAAAAGCACGGTAAGGACATGTACCACACGGTTTTGTGCCTCTACCAGTGTTTTTCCTAGAGGGGTGCTCCAGTAGATGTTTAATATTGTTACCAACCTTAAACGTAAAATTATGGCCCTTCCCTAACTTGTCAATAATTTCTTTGTTGGTTTCCAAAATAACCCAATTCTTCGTCATGATCTCTCTCACTTTTTGTCCAAAGGACCCATATTGGACAACCATGTTATACACTTCTTTTTGATTGTCTAAAGTAATATTCTTCTTGTTTGGATTAGTGTCACTAGACGGAGAGTTTATCTCACTTGAGCCTAACAGTCTGATGAAGCCTGTGGGTGAAAGCGCTAACTAATTAAATTTTGGACTGGGTATTGAATTCTATATTTGTGATTCTTTCAACAAGTCAAGTGTTTTTTCAACCATTTGATTGTCTGATTTCATCATAATTTCATTTGTCCGTTTGCTTGGATTTGTTTGGTTCTTTGGAGTATATATCATACTGGTTTGAAAGGAAAGTACTTTGGCACCGTAGATACTAGCTGCGGATTGGTGTTTATATTTGTTACACTTCCATAACAAAGTTGACCATATTATTATTCAAATTAGTGTAATGTATCAAAGCTTCATTAAAAAATTCCAGACCAACCTTGTGGGGAATAGAACCAAATAAATCTACTACATCAGTAGAAGAGACACCTGTAGATTCATGAAATTAGTCAGCCTTGATTTTAGTTAAAAAGTCCCGTGCAAGCGCATGCTTTTGCATAACTGAGATTTCCAAATAGAGTGGCTGCACACTCATCGTCAGGCTCATGCTCTTCAGATTGCAAGAGCTGTAGTGCTGAGCTTTTGCCCTGATGATGCTATTCTAGCAAGACCTTCCTAATACCCCCTCCCTCCATAATGGGCAAGCCACCACTAGCTTCTCACTGCCATCCCTCTCAAGCAAGTCCCTCTGCTGCCGGCCACTAACTGAATCTAGGATATCCGGGGCATGGTCTGAGCCACCTGTGCCAGAAGAGTCACTTGAGACAAGTTTACCCACATTACTTGTTACTGATTTGCTGGAAGCTTTTCAAACCAGAATAGTTTCATATCAATCCACTGCATTTGCAAATTCCCTGTTTTTTTTTTTTTTTTTTTATAATGTATTAGCTTCATTAGTGATTATTCCATGCATTCGGCAATGTTTTTATAAAAAGAAAAATACTTTCTCTCATTACGCTTGAACTACTTAGCTTTAATTTTGGGATATCTGTTTTTGGTTCCTTACACTGACTTTTTTGGAAAAATATATGTGCGTGTGTGTATAACAGTATCAAGTTCTTCATTGTGCTTTAATGTTTTATTTGAATCCGCCTAATCCCCCTATGCCTTCATGAAATACATAACAACTTTTATGTCTCTGTTCAGGGAATGGATTGTTTCCATAGTAACCTGCCAGTCAGTTTATTTGGTTGAGATTGACTGACCAAAAAATGAATTAGTAATCCTTTTTATGTTTTTACTATTTGAATTTTTCTGCAAGGCCTGGTAAGCTTGAAGTTAGAGATAATATGTGTTATGGGGTGGGGGATCATGCTGTTGAGATTTGCTTCCACATGAGGTTACTTGTTTCTTTGAAGCACTATTTAGTCCTTTAGTCTCGACCCATTTTGGATTTATGGATCATGACAGAGCTGACCAGTACATGTATCTGTCTGTCATGTCACCATTGTTTGAATATTACCATGTACACGGGCCTAAATGTTCACTTTAAGAAAGGGGTCTTCCAAGCTCCGTACAGTGATGAACAGCAGCAACTTTTCTACTGGTTATCGCCATATTTATTGCAACACCTCCTAGTCCTTTGTACTGTTATGTCAGCTTGCATGCTTAAACTTTAGGTTCTTAGATGGGATAACCTTCATGCATATATTCATCCTCTTGTTTTTAAAAGCTTTTATTCCAAGTTGTGTATTTTGCCCCAGGTGCATTTTTATGCAGAAATAAAAAAAACTGTATTATTTATCAGTATTCCAAGCCCTTCATTATAATGTTAATACCCGCTGCACATCACGTTTGTTCATGCCTTTGTAGCATGTGGTTGTAGCATTGTTGACTTGACAGGTTGTGTGAAAGTCATGCTTAAGCATAAAGTTGCAAAATCTGTTTTTTGCCATTTTGTTTCTTCTCAAATAGTCATGCTGGCTTTTTAGTGGCACATAACTTTAAGCAAGTGGAAATGCTTTGGCAGGCTGACAGCATGACCTCCATTGTAGGGGCAAGGGGCACCAGAAGAAGCTGGGGAGAGCAGTAAGCAGAACATCCTGTAACATTGCTGTGATAAGGACTTCTGACTGATATGTGGACCTTCAGGGCACCAGTATGTCTGGAAAATTGTCCTTGGGAGGCAAGATGAAGAATTCAGTTGCACAGTAGTCGATGTCCAAAAACGTCTGTACATTGTGTCACTATGCAGCTCATCTCGCATTCTGTTTGCTTCCGTTTCTGTGTGTGAGTCTTCCCCTTTGCTGTCAGCAGCATAATGACTGACATCCTGCACAGTTATGGGAAGAAAAGGGAGGAGCTGATTAATTCTGAAGTGCAAATTAAAACATGTGAAAAAGCAGCTAACCATGACCCATAGACAAAATGAAAGCCATGAGGCTATAAAGAAAAAACTCAACACCTGTCTGTCCAGAAGCTTGTGTTGGTCCAGTGGCAGTGGCACTTGCAAATATGCTAGAAGTCTAGGGTTTGAGTCCTAAATGAGAACTAATATTATCCTTTCATTTCTATGATTCAAATAGTGCCTAAGCAGAGGATTTTCTGTGATTGTGTGCATGTGTTTGTAATTTTACCCAAGTTGCAGCAAAATGCCAAAAAATAAGTAAGTAAAGTAGTGTGTACCTCTTTAACATACATTTCTCATGCAGTCACTTCCAATAAACACTGGCCATTTGGTCAGCCAGTGGTATAACACAGGATGATGGAGTTCTGTTTGCATCAGAGACAACCTGGATTTGTTAAGAGAACTGCATTGTTAAAAAGCTACCCTAGGAATAGAAAAATTGAAAAGCCTTGTGGAATACTCTCTTTTCTGCTTCAAGGAGAGGGCACATATTTTGTCCTCTTCTGTCCTCCCTGAACATAGACCATTGGTGATATGGCGTAGAATGCAGTGATGGCGAACCTGGGACATGCGTATCAAAGGTGTCATGCCACAACGTTTTGGGTGACACGCCAGCGTTCACCAACACCCGAGTTACCAAAGAAACTGCTTTTGCGTTCATTGCTGGTGTGAAGCACATTGAATTATTTTGTGTCAGGAGACAGTTCAATAACACTGCTAACAGAGGTAAGGAAGTTATTAACCTCCAAGACTATTTCAGTATACTGTCTCGATACAGTCTGCAAAGGGCAGTGTTAACATTGCTTTCTCTTCGTGGTTACACTTCAGCAAAGGGCAAATAGTCTGCATTTCTAAGCGTGTGCTGTTTTACATGCCTGTCAACTGTCCCTCTTAATGCCTCCTAAAACTGGTGACTTTTACAGTTAATGACAATTAGATTTATAGACTTCCTTTACTTCAGAAAATGTATATTAATTCACGTTCATATTTTCTGTCAGTGTCTCAGATTAATAGTACGAGTAGTTTAAAACTGTCCATGTCTCTTGCTCTTATTTCTAGACTTGTCCCTGATTCTGTTGAGATTTATTCCTGATGTATTGACAGCTATGCTGCTTATTTATTGTATTTTTTTATTTATATTTCTGGGGGGGGGGCACATCAGCAGAGTCATGTTAGACATTTTCTGAATTTCTGACACGCTGAGCCCAAAAGGTTTGCCATCACTGGCCTAAATGTTGTAGGATTTGTGTACCAGCAGGAGGTTTCTAGATTTATGTCAATATTTTTGCACATTCCTTCAGTGGCGTAGTAGGGAAATCCAATCGAGTGACAAGGTGCCATCTGCCCACCCCATTCTCACCAGTACGTTACAGATTCTACTCTGAAGCTGACTTCTGTAATATTTCCAGCTGACCATATAATCATAAATGCACTCCTATGTCTCCAGGAGGGGGCCTCATTTAACAGAAGGCAGGCCTGTCTCCACACATAATCAGTACTAGTAAGTTAATGGTGAAGGGATACTAATATGGCAGGGGGTCATGTGTAGTCTGATGCAGTAATTAATCAGAAGATGAGTAGTGTATGTATAGCAAATAAGAAAATGCCTTGTGGATTCACCTCAAAGATTTTGGCAAGGTAACACTTAATGTATGCATAAGTCCTTAACTGAAACAGAATGCCTGTAAGAGTAAAATATCACTATGATACTATCTGATAAACATAGTATATGACTAAAGAAGAAGAAAAGTCAATATCCATGGTTACCTGTGTCATACTGTCTTTCTGTTAAAGTTCATTTCTGCTATATGAACTTGCTGTTTCCATTCCCAGAGAAGTAAATACGTCTGTAAATGGTGACACTGACTGCTATTCTTTGACATGTAGCCCCATATAACTGGATAAACCATTAACGAGTCTTGAGGTATCTGCTTTTTGAATTACGCAACATATTTTTGAAACTTCAGTTTTGATGACTTTACCTTCAGTCAGTATGCATTGAGGCCTTATTATGAGTGCTCCCTAGTGAATTTATTTCAAACCAGGCCTGGTTCTATGTTGTTTTTTTCTGTCCATTTGTTGTCATGTGGAAAGAACTGAGACTTCTATAAACCCTTTGCATTATTACATGTATTAATGTGAAAAGCAGATGGAGAACAGCAGACTTACTGTCAACTCTCAAAGGAAGGTAAAGGAAATCCTTTCTTTCAGACTTTGACTCCCACAATTGTAAAAACATCAGCACTACAGACTGAATTGTGTACCAATAAGATGGGGACCATGCCAGAATTTGTAAATATGTATATATATATATATATATATATATATATATATATATATATATATATATATATATATATATATATATAGGCATCTGTGTGGCAGTAAACAAGGTGTTACTGTTTAATACAGACTTTTCATTAGTGCTATGCGACTGGAAAATGCACCGTCTTCTGTAAATGTTAGTATTGCAAAATATGCTTATCTAAATTACTGTACTGCAGAAGTTGTAAATACCTGTATCGGACTTGTGTGTAACAAACAGCTGAGTAAGAGAAATCTAAAAAAGCAAACTGGCCTTCCATATATTTGGCATATATGTCAAAAATGCCATCTGCAGTCATTGCAAGTGCTGTTTGTGCAAATCAAAACCACTGAAAACTGTTTCCGTGAAAAAAAGAAATACGTTTGTTTTTTAGTGAGGGTGGCAGCCTCACTATATCCGCCAACTTACATACAATAAATCCACATGTGAACAATACTGGGGAAAGGACAGCCTGAAATGATTGGTAAAAGTGGTTTTCAGACATTTTGATTGACATAAACAGAAATCACAATTACTGCTGCTGGAAAATCAGAAGTCTCCCTATTTATGATTCCTGTAATCATAAATATTTTCTTTGTTTCTTCTTGGATTGAAAACTGAGCTTCCAAAGTAGTGAAGCATGTTTAGTATCATGGTCTCATAGTTGAGGTAGTAGCTCACAGCTGTTGCCGTTGTGAACCTAGACTCTCAGTCAGAAATTTACATGCATCCACGTAAAAGTCTAAATGATGCTTAAAGACCAAAAGACGGAAGTAGACCTATTGTCTGTGTGCTCAGAATGTAATTAAAAAGGTACCTACTCTTGGTCAGACAGAAATGAATAATTGGCACTAACTGTTCCTCTGTGCCGTAGCAGCCTGGTAGGATTTATTTTTCTACATCTCTTTTATTCTCCTTCTGCTTGCCAGCCATCAGCCGTGTACAGTTATGTGACCCTTTTTTCCTCAAGAGGTGAGAACTAGTTGCAGGAGACCGTACTCTTTTCTTTATATTTTTTTATACTTTTTGTAGTCTTCAGTCATCTCTTACCTTTTTAAGCAAAAAAGAAAATCACTTTTAAAGACATGAAACATGTTTTTCTTTTTAAAACAAAAAGTGTTTGGATGCATCTTTATGCTTGTGAGCATTTTTTTGTGTGAAAAGTGTGATTTGAAGCCTTTAAAAGTGATTTTTAAGCAAAAAAGTAAGGGATGGCTGAAGACTATAAAAACTATAAAAAAATATGCAGAAAACATTTCATGTGACATTATAAATACTAATTTATTGCATAAATACTAATTTAATATACATATCAAGTTAATACTGTGCAAACTTTTTTTGCTTTGATTCTTGTAAGCTGCAAGCTGTATGATGGGAAATCATAACTTGTGAAGGTTTTTTAGCCATCTCCATTAATATAAAGCCATGACTGTGGCCCAGGTGATCCAAGTTCAGTTAGTGATTTGGGCACCTGTGGCTGCTGGCATGGGGAGGGAGAGTAATGGCAAGGCACAGCCTATTTGTCCCTCCTTGGCAGGGTTGAGGGAGTTGAGAGCGGGTCTGTATTATCTAAGCGAAAAGTGAATTCCGCGAACTACATCTACATCGAAAATGCAGTTCAGTGAATTCACTCTTGTGGGGGGCTGTGCCCCCCCTCCCACCCCACTAATTATATATACCAACTCCGAGATCACACTACAGTGAGGAAAGGGCAAATTTTCTGATCTTTACTGTACCGCACTCTCACTAATATAATTTCGCTGAATTGCATTTTTAATGTAGATGCAGTTTGTGGAATTCACTTTTCAATTGGGTAATATAGACCCGTTGAGAGCATGTGGCTGACACGTGGAAACACCAGTGGTGATACCAAAGACACGCAGTTTATGTAAATATCCATGGTTAACTGTGACATGCTGTGGTAGAGAGCTTGAGGAATGTGCCATCACAAAAGTAAGAATGAGTCCTTCACAACACCACTGCATGCCCCCCATAGTGTCTAGCCAGCTGGTGGTGGTGGTGGTGAGGTTAGGACTTAATAGAAAAGCTGTGGTGCAAGCAGCATATGTGGCACTGCAAATAACCTGGTTTCTGTCCACATCTCCTTATCGCAGAGCTACTTGGGCTTCCTGCGGCAACAAAATGGCCTCATCCTGGAGGTTGTGCTCCTTGCAGAGATCAAGGTGATCCACTTTCCACCACTGTTCTCCCACTTCCCCTTCCCACCTTCTCAAGGAGGCCCCATCAAGGAGGTCGATGCTTGGAGAAATATGTGGGATGGCCTAGAAGCTGAGGATTAAACTGCTATGCTTAGACAGCTGAGATGTGCTTTTTGCAGGAGTTAAGTCTGTCTCCCCCCCCACTCCCAGTGGCATAGCTGGGGGGGGGGGGGGCAAAGGAGTGATCTGCCCCGGGTGGCAATTTTGAGATTGTCAACATTTACTTTAATTAAAAAAAATGTTTTTAAGGGTGTCGTTCTTCTTTAAGAATTGTCCCATAGCTGGTCCAGTCGCATCACGTGTGTGTGTGTGTGTGTGTGTGTGTGTGTGTGTGTGTGTGTGTGTGTGTGTGTGTGTGTGTGTGTGTGTCTGTGTGTCTATGCCTGCGTTGCACAGATGTCCTGTCTTCCCGTGTGCAATTTTAAATTTCACAGTACAGCATTTTGCTGCCAGAATTATTCATGCTTAAGCAAGGCTGCTTCATATTGCTGCTATTCAGTTGTGCTGCTGGAATTATTCTTGTTTCAAGTAAGGGAGCTGCTTCTTATTGCTGCTGTTCAGTTGCCTGTGTGTGATTTCACAGTACAGCATTTGCTTCCAGAATTATGCTGCCATTCAAATGTGTGTGTGTTAGGTATACCTGGTGGTTAGTGTTACTCAGGCTCAAACCCTGTACCTTGGGTACAAGAAAGAAGAGCCTGACTTCTCTACCCATACTACCACTTGTGAGTCAAGGAGTTGAGTCCATAGCTCTCAACTGTCCAGATTTTCACAGAATGTCTGGAATGTTTGGCTCATACTTTTGGTCTGTTCCTCTTAAAATGTGTGGTTTTCTGCCAAATCAGTGTTAACTGAATTCACCAAATAATGATAGCCATTTATGTTTCAGTCTTCCTATCTTTCAGGAAACGCATGGTAACACAAAATATTTTATTCTAGCAACTTTCTAAGATTATACAAGCAGTGTTTAAAATGTTTCCCTGGTTTTGGGCCTTTGTCTCCCCAATAAACTTTGGCTTTTTCCAGATTTCTTATGCTGCAAAGTTGAGAGATGTAGTTGAGTGTCAAGTGGATTTTACAAGGAGCTGAGAGCTTCAGCGGAAGAGAAGTGTAGTGCTGCTTATGCCAAGTCTGTTTGCATTGTTAGAACAACAGGTAGTATACTTGCTTTTGATGCAGAAGGCTGTGGGTTCTACTCCCACAGTATGTGGGTGGATCGCTGATACTGTACTGTATTGTACTTTAAAGGGGATGGATGCTGCAGTCCCGATAATGTCCTCCCTTGGAAGAGATACCTATTAACCTGTTATCAGTTTGCCATCCATTCCCTATTGCAATAGTAGTAGCTTATCATTTTTTTTTAATGTAATGTAGGCAATTTATTCTTCAAGGGCAACAAGCAGTGTATTTGTAGATGAAACAATGAAATATAAAGTTGTTTGCTAGCATCAACCTCTTCCTTAGTTACGGATCTGTTTGATGTGGAATTATTTAGATGACTTTTACATCTGCAAAAATTGTGCATATTTACTGATATTGGTGGACAGAAGTTTGAGCAGATTTTTATGATGAAAATGTTCTGAATTGGGCAGTTTTGCCATACATTTTGTTTTATTGCTTACTGGAAAATTGTTCAAAACAATACATTTAAAACACCCTCTAACAAATGTGCTGTATTATATAGATATCATTTAATACAGCCCGGAAGGTGAATCAAAGAACACATGTATGTTTGCATGGTCCTAAATATGTGTGCAAGGGTCCTATGATTTGAAAAAAAACCCAAAGGTGAACTTTATCCGCCACTGGTTTTCTTTTAATGTGGGTTTCAATGCTGTTTCAATGAATGTGAGTTTCAAAGGTAGAGAAGTTTTAATGCTAAGTCCGTTTTCATTGTGAGACTGTACTGCTTTATTTAGCAGATGTGTCAGTGTTTGTGCTATAAAATTTAAGTTTTAAATGAAATCTAAATAATAATTGTAGAAGTAAAGCAGTATGCACATTACAGTATTTACAGTAAATGGGGAGAAATAGCCAAGTAATGGGACACTGGAATGGCTGCAGTGGGGGGGTGTATGGGGGGGCCCCATTTGACCATGATTTTGTGAGGGGGGACGGGCGGCAAACTCAGAGACAGCCACAGGCAGCAGAAACTCTAGCTATGCCACTGCCCACACCTGTGTAGGAATCTGTAACACTCGTTCATCCACTGTATAATTATTCTACCTCTAAGGTTATCCATCGTTAACTGTGAGAGGCATAGCTACCTTTTTACATGCTGTGAAATTAAAAAAGAATAAAATGTTAACAGACTTAACTTGCTAGAAATGTTAATGATTTAGCATAGGATCATAGGAAGTTACTAGGCTATTGGCTCTGAGGCCCTTATAAGCCTAGCCAAGAGTTTAGCCCATGTATAGACAAATCAGCACCTGATGCCCCTGTCCAGCAGGGACACGGGTGGAATCCCAGAGATGTATTTTCTATTTCCCATCCAGTTATCCAGGTTGCACGTAAAGAGGTACTGTGCTTGACGTGGAGAGGGAGTTGATCTGCTTCCTTATGCAAATAAAACTGAATGCTAGGTAGGTTGATGCCCAGAAGAACTACTACTAGAGGCTAGTCTGCTTCTGGTAAGCATATTCAAGTCCTAGAATGATCTCGGCCATGAGAGGAGTGGCACAGCAAGGTGAATGTCTCTACAAAATGGATAGTAAATCCATGCCAGTGCCGCCAGAGAAAAGGAAAAAATATGTGAAGCTATTTAAATGGCTGAGACAAAAAGAATTATATGAACGGACTTCTTTCATATAGTAACTTTCCATCCACGAGGTGCCCATTTTATTTGAAGGACTAAATTTTGTACCCAGTGTTAAACCTGATTTTTACAAGATAATCATCAGCTGCTTTGAATTTTATGGGAAACTAGCTCAGAATATTGCTGAAATAGAACTTTCACAGAATATACAAACTGTTTGTAATCCTTCTTAATTGTATTATATATAATTGAATATAATATTTTGTATAATAATTAACATGTGGTAAAACTACATTACTGGCTTCTTTTTCATTTGCAACATCACTTTGTCATTATTTTCAAAAATAATGTTAACCTCATAATGTTAATGCCAAACTACCTGTGCTTTCAATATCCAAGCCAGAGTAGAAGACGTTAAATGAATGATCTAAAAGTTGGTATAAATAGGCAATCTGACAACAATTTATTCATCTGTAATTTCTTCACTGTGTTGTAACATTCACTGTAGCCAAATGTATAATTCAACTCATCATCACCTCACTTAACCCACCCTGATACAAATCATCTCTGCCCTAAGTGACTTAAACTACCCATCTGATGCAAACCTCCTCACTGCCCTAAGCATTTTAGCCTGCCCACCTGATATAACCACTGGCCTAACTGTCTTACCCTAACAATCTAATACAAATCGTTACTCCCACTGCCTTAAGCTTCAACACCTAACCACCTGAGGCAAATCATCGTCAGTGCCTTAAACATCTTAACCAACCCTCCTGATACAAATCATTATTACAGCCCTAAGTGTCTTAACCTAATCACCTGACACAAATCATTGTCACTGCTCTGAACATCTTACCCTAACCACCTGATAAAAATCACCATCACTGCCCCAAGCATTTTAACCTACCCATGTGATGAAAATCATTGTCACTACCCTAAGCATTTTAACCTAATCACCTGATACAAATCATTATCACTTTCCCAAACATTTTAACCTAACCACCTGATATAAATCATCATCACTGCTCTAAACATTTTAACCTAATGATGTGATATAAATCATCATCACTGCTCTAAACATTTTAACCTAATGATGTGATATAAATCATCTTCACTGCCCTAGGCATTTTAACCCAACTATCTGATACAAATCATCATCAATGCCCTAAGCGTCTTAACCTACCCACCTGATACAAATCATCATCACTTTCCCAAACATTTTAACCTAACCACCTGATATAAATCATCATCACTGCTCTAAACATTTTAACCTAATGACGTGATGTAAATCATCATCACTGCCCTAGGCATTTTAACCCAACTATCTGATACAAATCATCATCAATGCCCTAAGCGTCTTAACCTACCCACCTGATACAAATCATCATCACTTTTCCAAACATTTTAACCTACCCACCTGATACAAATCATCATCACTTTCCCAAACATTTTAACCTACCCATGTGATGAAAATCATTGTCACTACCCTAAGCATTTTAACCTAATCACCTGGTGCAAGTCATCATCACTGCCCTAAGAGTTTTAACCTAACCATCTGATACAAATCATCATCACTTTCACAAACATTTTAACCTAATCACATGATACAAGTCATCATCACTTTCCCAAACATTTTAACCTAATCACCTGATACAAATCATCATCACTGCCCTAAGCGTCTTAACCTACTCACCTGATACAAATCATCATCATCACTGCCCTAAACGTTTTAACCTAATGACATGATATAAATCATCACTGCCCTAAGCGTCTTAACCTACCCATTGGATACAAATCATCATCACTGCCCTAAGCGTTTTAACCTAATGACGTGATACAAATCATCTTCACTGCCCTAACTGTTTTAACCCAACCATCTGATACAAATCATCATCACTGCCCTAAGCGTTTTAACCTAATGACGTGATACAAATCCTCTACACTGCCCCAAGCGTTTTAACCCAACCATCTGATACAAATCATCATCACTGCCCTAAGCGTCTTAACCTACCCACCTGATACAAATCATCATCACTGCCGTAAGCATTTTAACCTAATGACGTGATACAAATCATCATCACTGCCCTGTATTCCACATTTCCTATAAAGCTACCTAGTTTGTTGCCTTTTCCAGTACATTATCTCATAGGTTATTACTAAGCTGTTGATCAGCTATATACTTTTTCCGATTATTTGTAGGCTGTTGATTAGATAGATCTTTTCCAGCATAGTCACCACAAAGTCCACTCCTCACAGCATCTTTCAATGAGAGTTTGAGGGTGCAGTCCTGCGGTGAATTTATGGTTACTCACCCAATTATTTTATTTATTATTTATTTTATTTATTTCCAGTTTGATGCCCGGGGAGGTCCACTGGGCTCAAGGAGGCCATTTTCAGTGGAGACCCAGGGAGAAAAGCTCCACAATGCATAGTAAAGTTTAAGATACAACAAAGTATAGTAAAAAGAGTTACAAAATACAATTACCTCTCAAGTTAGGGACATAAATTGTACATTGGTTACATTTCAAGTTAGAGACATTAATTGTACATTGGTTACATTTCAAGTTAGAGACATTAATTGTACATTGGTTACATTTCAAGTTAGAGACATTAATTGTACATTGGTTACATTTCAAGTTAGAGACATTAATTGTACATTGGTTACATGGCATCTAAATCTAGAGATGTCAGTAATGAGTTCATTACAAGAGGAGAGAAAAGGAGAAATAAACTATTTACAATATATACATTGATAGTAATATTGTTAGATTAGCATACATTCAGAGTGAGCCAGGGTGTTTAGAAATTCAAGCTAGAGGTTTAGAAATTCAAGCTAGAGGTTGTGTTTAACAGGTATTATAGACAAGCTTACCAGCCTGAGCATAAACCCCTACGTCACAAGATGGGTTGCCAACTGGCTCACAGACAGAACCCTCATGGTAAGAGTTGCAGGAGCTAGGTCTGACTTTAAACCGGTTACAAGTGGCATTCCCCAGGGCTCAGTCCTAGGACCCCTCCTGTTTGGCATATACTTCTCAGAGGTACAGGCAAGCAGAGGAGGACTATGGTTCACCAAGTTCGCAGACGACTGCAAACTAGAGGCTATAATTGACTCTCCGGCTGACACAGACATTCTTCAAAAGGGTCTCACTGAGACAGATACCAGGTGTCAAAACCGTGGTCTCAAGCTAAATGCCAAAAAGTGCATAGTCATCCCCTTTGGAAAAAACAAAGTACCCACAATCTACCACATAGGTGGTAGCCCCCTAAATATGGAAGATGTAGTAAGGGATCTGGGGACCCAAGTAGATGGTAAACTCTCCTTTGATAATCACATTGCCAAAGTGGTTAGGAAATCCTTCTATGTGGCCCACCTAATCACAAAAGGGTTTGCATCCAGATCGAAAGAGGTCATTGGACCCCTCTACACATCACTCATCAGACCCATCATAGAGTACAATGCCCCATTTGGGATGTACCTTACAAGACACCTGCAACAACTGGAAAGACCACAGAAGTTCCTTACCAAGAGGATCACTGGCCTCAAGCAGATGCCATATGCAGCTCGGCTGAAGAAACTCCAGCTGTACTCAGTTGCATGCCGCCTACTCAGAGGTGATCTCTGCCTGACATACAAGGCCATGTCCAACCCAGAATTGATGGACATGCTCCACCTAAAGAAAACCATATCCCCTCGAGCCACACGCTCCAGGGATCTAAACCTCACCACAACAATAAATAGGATGTGCTGGAGGGATAGATTCCTGTCCCAGAGACTTCCCATGCTCTGGAACAAGATTCCAATCTACATTAGGCAGAGCTCCTCGCTAACCCTCTTCAAGAGTAACCTTGACGATTGGATGGGAAACAAAGTTTACCCCAGTGATCACTTCAGTGGCTCTGCTGGACAGAGGCACAGGGAATTAATCTAAGGGGGTGGCAAAAGCCAACATATTCCGGCTAGACTTATAAATGCCTTCGGGCAGATAGCCTAGTACCTACCTATGAACCTATAATTTGCTTAATATAAAGGGAAGTGAATTCCAGAGGAGAGGAAATCTTTGAGACAGGTGTCTGTCCCACCAGCAGATTCTGTTTATGTTATGGTTCATAGATTCATAGGTTCATAGGTAGGTACTAGGCTATTGGCCCTAGGGCCTATATAAGCCTAGCCAAAAAAGTACCCTGGCTTTCGCCACCCAAGAAAATTAATTTCCTGTGGAGGTTTAAGTCTTTTACAGTTGGTGTTAGTAGCTTTGCAGGTTTTACAAATTTGTAGAAGTTCACACAGAGCTGAGTCATTTTGAGACCTTGTAGACAAACCAGAGGCCACTCTTTAGGAGTCTGAACAAAATGGAGAAGAGAGATAATGCTTTAAGGCTAGATGTGTAGCTCATGGAAATCATGTTTATCTTGCTTGCGAGGAAGCACTGTTTTTATTTATTGATTTATCTATTTTTTCTTCCCAAGATGGAAAATGTTTTTGGACAGATATGTACTGAAGGGCTCCTTATTTTCCACCGTGCGTCTAATGAACTTCCTTGGACCTAGAAGATATACCTTTGCTGATCATCTGGGCAAAGTAGAAGGATTTTCTGATAACACTCGATAAATGTTGGTCAAAGGAGAGTTCATTATCTACAAAAGTGTCCTGGTCCCTAATGACTTAGTCAGTTTTGGAGGGGGTTGTCATTTATGTGCAATGTGCACAGGTGTTTTTGTTTCCCAACAGGTGCAGTACTACACTTTTTAGTATTTAGCTTTATGCCATGGTCCCGGCATTACAGGTTTACACATGTTAAGCCCTCTCAGAAGATCTGAAAGTCTTCTGGAAAGCTGATGATAGCTCTTGGTCTGGAACTGCCTGCATTCCCTTAACATTGACTTTAATGTGAGCAAAGCAAATACTAGATAGAAGCAATCCTAGCATTGATCCCTGTGGGGATAACAATATTAACAAGCCTTTGAGAGGACAGTATGCCCCTAGTACTAATTGATTGTCTGTCTGTGAACCAGTTTGCTATCTAGTGGATTGCAAAAGGGTTTACATTTCATTTGTTAAGTTTGTTAATAATGCCAGACTGTGGAATGGTATTAAAATCCTTTGCCAGGACAAAGTAAGTGGTTATTATGGCTGTGTTCCCATCCATTGCCTCAGTGACTTTTTCAAAGACATCAACTAAGTTTAGTAGGCAGGATCTTCCTTATACAAATCCAAACTGGTTTGCATCCAGAGACTGTAACCCACCAGTATCTTTGCTTTTGAGTTCCATAATGAGGTTCTCCATTACTTTACCAATAAGGTTGATAAGGCTTATTGATCTGTAGTTGCCAGATCAATGATTGGTCTAGCTGTGTGACCACAGCTGTTCTCCACACCTTTGGCACAAATGCAGTTTCAAGGCTGAGGATGAACCGATTTAGTAGTGAGTTGGGGAGGCTAAAGATGAACAGATGTAATAGTGAGTTGAGGAGGCTGAAGATGAACAGATTTAGTAGTGAGTTGGGGGAGACTGAGGATGAACAGATTTAGTAGAGAGTTGGAGAGACTGAGCATGAACAGATTTAGTAGTAAGTTGGGGAGGCTGTGCATCATACTGACACGAAAGCAGCCAAGCACATTACCTGGACCCATAGAAACAGTGTTCTTGGCTTTGGGCCTACAGAGCCAGATTCAGCACTAGATGACCTAGGCAGCTCTCTAGGACCTATCGGTTGGGAAAGGGAGGGCAGCTTTACTTTAAAAAAATAAAAAACATCTTCTGTCAGCTTTAATCAACCCCCAGAAACCCCCTCAGTGTCAGAACAATGTTACTTCAGCTATCCTAGAAACCTACTCTAACTACATCTTTAAAAGCCTTAGAAATCTTTGCTTCAGCATCATGATGCAAGTACTGCATCTGGAAATGAGTAAGCACCTCTCTTGGGAATTGGTAGCACAAGAAACAAATGAAGACGTGCAGAAGATTTGAGTAACAGCAGCAGCCGAGCATTTAGACATTTAGAGTACAGTTTGCAGCAGCAACAGAGAGTGGCTTCAGTGCAGAGAGCGGGTCAAGCTTTGTGGAGAGTGAAAGAGGTGTGTGTGTGTCTGTGTGTGTGTGTCTGTGTGTGTGTGTGTGTGTGTGTGTGTGTGTGTGTGTGTGTGTGTGTGTGTGTGTGAGAGAAAATCCCCAGTCAGACACTGTCTAGTTAACTGACTTTGCACAGAGCTGAACCTTGAACTTTAACTACTGGAAGGCAAGAGCCAACTGCCAGGCTTCCTTTAACTTTTATTTTTGTAAATTACTGAGTAGTAGAGTCTGTCAGTGTCAATCAGAGAGTGTCATAGTTTTGTGGTTCGTAGTCTTTGTCAGTGGTGCAACAGGTAGTGCACTTGCCTTTGGTGCAGAAGGCTGTGGGTTCTATTCCCACACCAAGTAGATTGATTGCTGACACTGCACTTTTAAGTTTGTCTTCCTTTGGTTAAGATACTAAACCAAGGTTCCATCCATTTGAGCTTGTGAAAGCTTAGGTGGATGTAAAACATCCCACAACACCTGTTGAAAAGAGTAGGGGAAGTTCTCTGATGCCCTTGTCTAATTTCCCCATGTAATGTAAATACCACCTTGGGGCTCCCCTGAAAAGAGGGGGTTTAACCTTGTAAACAAGGGATAAATCAATAAAATACATGCTGATGCAAAACCTGTTACTCTGTTAACTTTTTAAATGATTTCGAGCAGTCTGCTCTTATCCGTCTCCAGTTTTGTGCAACATCCTTGATGTTGCCTCATAGCTATGTCTTGTCCTTGAGCAAGTCACTTAACCAGGCATTACTTTGGGACAACTGGAACTGTGGGCTATACTTTTCATTCATCCCCTGGACTGCAAGTCTAGTTACTACCTATGAAAAGAAAGGAGTAGATTTGGATATGATCTTTGGCTTCCTTGCTTTGTTGAGCGTTGAATGTGCCCTATGTGGACAGCATGAAGTCAAGAGTTTGACATTAATATTTCAGTTATGAATACATTTTAATTTAGCTTGTTTTTTGTAGGCACATAGGCATGAAATGCAGTGTTTTTGTGTTAAAACAGCTTGTCTAGCAACTAATGAGTAAAGCTGTGAGCTGCTTCCTGTAGTGGTGGTTTGATTCCCTTAGCCTTCATTTATCTTCTGTGTAACTCTACAGTGTTACTTCAGCAGCCAGTATGCCTGGGCTGCTCCTGAAAATGGACACTTATGTCCAGTGGGATGCCCCAGGCAAATTTGTCTTTTGAATTCCTGGTCTGTTCACATAGATATTACTTACGAATCCCAACACATGTTTTGTAGTTTAGTGAGTTGTAAGATGCATTTTTCACTAAATGTGAGTTTCAAGGGAAATATGTTTATTGTTTCTCATGTCAGTTCTGTTTTCTGTGTTGAGTATTTTGTTTAGAAAATAGCTGTCAGTGTTTTGTTCTGTAAAATTTGAAATAAAAGTTTTAAATTAAATCCAACCTTCTGTAGTAGTTGTAAAAGTAAAGAAAAGATCGTATTGTACACTGGCAGGTTGGAACAATGTTTTTGATAGATGGGTAGAAACAGCCAAGTCATGTGATACTGGTATGGCTGACAGAGACCTGATTCATTACCATGTATAGGGCTATATTTGTCATTGATCTGGCTATGCTGACTTGGCATTAGTAACAGTTCATTTTAATGTGGAATTATTCAGATGAATTTTACTTTTGCAGAGATTTATGCATATTGACTGATATTGGTGGAATGTAATGACAGCACACTGAATGGCCTTTTTTGCTTAGAATGTTCTGAAATGGGTAGTTTTGTCATTATTGGACGATACATTTATGGTTGGAATGTTCTGAAATGGGTAGTTTTGTCATTATTGGATGATACATTTATGGTTGGAATGTTCTGAAATGGGTAGTTTTGTCATTATTGGATGATACATTTATGGTTGGAATGTTCTGAAATGGGTAGTTTTGTCATTATTGGATGATACATTTAGTTTGACTACTTTCTGGAAAAATGTCAAAAAGTACAAATTTAAACACGTCCTAACAACTGTTGCAGTGTTAGACAGGAATATAATTTAATGCAGTCAGGAAGGTGAATCAAGGAACACGTGCGTGGTCCTAAAAATGTGTGCAGGGACCTCATGGTTTAGAAACAGTACAAGGCCCAAAGTACACTTGATCTGACACTTGCCAGATGCATTTTCAATGAATGTGAGTTTGAAAGGCAGAGACGTTTACTGTTGCTCATGATAAGTCTGCTTTCAATGTCAGACTGTAGTGTTTTGTTTAACAAATGGCCATTAGTGTTTGTGCTATATAATTTGAAGTAAAAGTTTTACATTAAATGCAAATATCTGAAAATAGTATGCACACTGACAGGTCTGAACAGTGTTTATGATTAGGGAGATGCAGTCAGGTTAATAGGACACTGGAAATGACGAGGGTGGGTTGCCTTGGCCCATTATCCTGCCTAGGGGCCCATTTGACCATGATCCAGCTCTAATTATTTGATCCAGTGGGTGCAAACACAATGGCATACAAGGAAAAGTTTGGAGGGGATTTGGGTGTAAAGTTTGAGTTACATTTATGTGCTACTGTGTTTGGTATGTTCCCAGAGACTGAGTAGATGTTATTGTTATGTATCAGTTTGGTGCAGGTGCTACTGCGTTTGGTATGTTCCCAGAGACTGAGTAGATGTTATTGCTATGTATCAGTTTGGTGCAGGTGCTACTGCGTTTGGTATGTTCCCAGAGAATGAGTAGATGTTATTGCTATGTATCAGTTTGGTGCAGGTGCTACTGCGTTTGGTATGTTCCCAGAGACTGAGTAGATGTTATTGTTATGTATCAGTTTGGTGCAGGTGCTACTGCGTTTGATATGTTCCCAGAGACTGAGTAGATGTTATTGTTATGTATCAGTTTGGTGCAGGTGCTACTGCGTTTGGTATGTTCCCAGAGACTGAGTAGATGTTATTGTTATGTATCAGTTTGGTGCAGGTGCTACTGCGTTTGGTATGTTCCCAGAGACTGAGTAGATGTTATTGTTATGTATCAGTTTGGTGCAGGTATGTTCCCAGAGACTGAGTAGATGTTATTGTTATGTATCAGTTTGGTGCAGGTATGTTCCCAGAGACTGAGTAGATGTTATTGTTCTGTATCAGTTTGGTGCAGGTGCTACTGTGTTTGGTATATTCCCAGAGACTGAGTAGATGTTATTGTTATGTATCAGTTTTGTGCAGTGTTTGATATCATTCTCAAGGTTTTTAACCTAGCTGAGTAATGATTTGTGGTCTTCTTTTATAGCGGTAGCAATTTTCATTTCTTTCTTTTGTATCCTTGGAGGATTTGATTTTGGACCTATGTTCTTTTATTAACCTCTTAATTTCACTTATGAAATGTAAGATACTCAGTTTATTTATCAGGACAATGAGTTTTTCATTTTGTAATACATTTTGTTTATACTAGTGTTACATCATAAGGATTTATTTGAAAAGTAATACTATTTATGCTTGATACGAACTGATGTCTCTAGGCATGCATTAAGATATGAATACAAACTATCTGTAAATGCAGCATTAATTGCTACTGGGTTCTCAAGGGGAGGTGGGTTCTCAAATGGCATCAGGTCTTCAGCTAGCTGTCGTAGATTTACCTTTGAAAAATCTCTAAAAAGACCATAGGGTTTTTGGTCAAGTAGGATTTGGATCTCATGGTAAATACTAATGAACTGTTCTCAGATCTGATCAGTGATGTGGGTAACAGTGGGTGTAGAACATAGTGGAACATTACTTGTGGGACCAGTCCCAGTGTGTTAAAACTCCTAAATTAGGGAAGGCTCTATCATATCTAGAGATTTTGCATTGATGAAATTGTGGAAGCATTGTGCACTCTTGTTTGTGGCAGTGCAAGTTTTCCAATTTATTTATGGATAGTTGAAGTCCCCAAGAAAAATAGTATCAGGTTGCTGGAGAGGGACTCAATTCTTTCTTTTTTTAGGTATGCCTTGGGGGCTGCGGGAGTGGAGGTTGTAGTTGGTTAGGCTATTGTAAGATTTTTATTGATAGTAACTAGGACGTGGAGAAGGTAAAGGTTCCTGTCTTGATGCACAAGTCTTGAAGCAAATTTTTTTACCCAGTAGCATCCATTGGTCATGAAAGAGATCTTGTAGTTGGCATTTTATAACCATTTTCTTGACTTAAATCAAACTAAATATAGAAACTGTAATAAGGCCTTCAGCTATTCATCATGCAGCCCTGTACATTATATTATTCTGAGTACCATGTATGAGTGTACCTACTAAATGTTTGCATATTGCATGTGTTTTTGTGCAAAGTCCCAATTTATGGAGATTTTGATTGTAAATGTTGGTTTCTTCTTGGTTCCATTAGAACTGGGAATGGCCTAGCAGGGATACTTCAACTTAAAAAAATGCATAAAATAAATTTGCTGTGATGAATCTTATTTTGAACTGCTAGCCTTGATTATTGTTGATAAAAGTATCACCTCAGGCAGGCTTAAAAAGCCTTGCTAGGAGCATAAACCAAGAAAACTGAGCACAACCAAAAAAACAGTGTAAAATACTAAGAAACCTTTACTAGGAGCATAGCTTAGGTTGGGATGGTAGTATATAAAGTACATGTGCGTACAAACATGTGGTGCAGTGTGGTTTGTTAATGCTTACTAAATGAGTGATGGTTTCCAGTGGTTCTGTATCATGATCATTCATAGTCTGTAAAAAAAAAAAAAAAAAAACAGTTTATAAATAAATACATTTTCTTCATTCTCTGTTTATAATGTCTGTGCTGAAATACTATGGATACACTGCAAGCTGGAGATGTATATTTTGAGAAAATGTGTATTCCTGTTCTGCAGGTATAATGAATAAATGATCTAGTCTTCTAAGAGTTTTACAAAGTATTCTTAACAGTATTCATTTCTGTGTCAAAAGTTGCACAAAAAAGAAAGGGCATTACTTATAAATGGTATTGTTTAAGGCATTTAAAATTTATAATAAATAAAGTATTTATAATAAAATCCATGATCAGTAATCCACACTCAGTGTCAAGATATTTAATTCACATTAAAATAAAAATACAATTAACAAGATGGTTAACAACTACGGTTAAGTGCTTTTGTCATAGAGACATCCTCGGAGCGACTGAATAGTAAGACTAAACCTCTCCAATAAAAACAGTGTCACACACACCCCGAAAGAATAGACTGATCATATAAAATGAAAACCACTCATTGACCAATTGTAAACTGTAAAACTAAGCCAGTGGAGAAAGTAAGTCATAGAAACGTCTTCAGAACCATTGAATACTAAGACTGAAACTCTCATCCAACAAAAACAGTAAGTCACACACCCCTAAAGGATACACCAGTCATATACAATAAAAATCACTAATTGGTCGATTGCAAACTGTGAAAATAAGCCAATCTGGACATTTTTCTATCTTACACACCTCCTAATCAAACCAACCCAGAGCCTTACAAAAAAATTCCAGTAACCTATCGTGATAACCAGAAATGTCAATACAAAAACTAAACAAGCCACTTAAAAAATATATTCGAATTAAATCCATAAAAAAAAAAAAAAAAAAAAAAAAAAAAAAAAATTTGAACTTTAGAAGCTTTGTATTTCAATTCACTGCTGATAGTAATCCCATCGTTCAAGCCTAGGAGCTTTGTTGCACCCAAGCGTATTTGCTAAATCATCTCTCTTTGAATAAAATAATTTTTCCAATCACCCCTTTGGATTGGATTAACCTGTTCCAGTATAGAAAATAAAAATTTGTCGAAATTAATGCATGATTCTGAATTTATTGTGAGGGCACTTTTTATCTTACTTGTTAATACTGTATAAATGTTGATAAACGCTTTGTTAAGAGAATTGTTAGTCTTACCTATGTAGTAAGCTGAGCAAGATGGACATCGGGCCGGGTATACTACTCTGCTGGTATAACAATAATATTTACGTAGCCCATCCTATTTAGATATTGCCTGTAATAAAAAGCCATTGACATCAGAATCAATATATGAACATTGTGGACAGCAGCCACATTTGATCATTTGATCGTAATCAGGAAAACAGATGGTTTCCTGTCCAAGTTCCTCTCCAAAATCCGTTTAATGTTAGGTGTATTTTTGAATGTAATATATGCTAATTATTTGAGAGGATCTGTCCGATGTCCGCTGCGTCCACTGAATAATGTAACACTATATTATTGTTGTAATTCACAGGTGGTGTTGAAATGTGGTCAGGGCCAAGTTTACCTTTACATGTCTGGTTACTGACTTTGATGATCGGACCATAATTATTTTCTCAACCTGTCATAACTGCCAATCTGATCTCTTCAGTTAAATTTACAGGGTAACCACAGTCGGTAAACACAGATTGCAAAATTGTAAAATTTATCACAGAATACAGATAGCACCATTTTACTTCTAGACATCTGTCAAACCATATCTTGTTAATCTTAGTCTGTAAAGCAGGGAATCACAAAAATGAAGTTTCAGACTGAAACAAATCAAATACTATGAGTACTAGAAACACAGCACTTAGGTTTTGTCTCAGAAAAAAACAAAAATCACAGCTAGTCATTGGTAAATGTTATGCTGTTCTGTAACACATGAGATTATCACTGTGTCACATGGTATCTTCTTACGTCTATCTGTAGCCTTTGTAGTCACATTATTACATAAAAACGGCAGTGGCATTATACATAATTACTGCTGTTGTTGTATGAATGTGTTAACCACAGTACACTAATATACAGAAATGCACACAGTTTCAATACAGAGTGACATACCAATTTTGTTGCTGTTTACATGAATATAATAACATCACTTATTCAGAAAGTCTCGGTAGCTAATGACTGTCTTGTCCCGTCATTTCTAAACTAAAACTGCATGTATGTTTCTGTGCATTATTACTGTGCTGTGGTTAAAACCTGGACAGACAGGAAAGTATAGCGGCATTTGTTTCCTCAAGACATTAGGAGAGAGCACCCCCCTGAAGCACTTTCAGAGCAGTTTTTTGTAATCAATTTTAATAATGCATATGAAATAAACTTCTTTTAATTATGAGAACATAAGGACATGAAATGGAATGTGCTTGCCTCTTCTTTAAAATCACATTTTCAGGACAATGTCCTGAAGAGCAGCAAACACAGTTGAAATGTTTGTTCTTACTGACCCCCCCCCCCCGTATCCAGTCACAAGTGTTTAGGTTCTGTTAGTGTTAAAGAATGCGGCAGTTATTTTGCAAGAGAAAATTCATAAATTTCTTTGGCAGGATTCTGTCATTGCCACTTCTATCTATTTTCAGATATCTCCCACAGGACAGATTCACCTCCACCCTGGCATGTTTCTGATGTAACCGTACTGCTGGTTTGATATTTCTAACAGTTTGTGTCCAAATGTGTTAACTGCTTCTTTACAAACTGAACACGAGGCAACATCAAAAAACAGTAAAATGTCTTAACACTAAGTGAAATTTTAGTAAACAACCAACATGCCAGGACGACCAAAAAGGTTATGCAGATACACTAATGATTATATTAGTGCCGGTGTTTAGTGTGTGTGAACAATCTGAAATGGCTATGCCAGAAATATAACAATGGGCTATGTCATGTTCAGTCATACTTATGGCTGACTGACAGCTTAAAGTTTAAAATAACAGAACAAAATTATCTTAACTTCTGTATTTAATATGAAACATTGCACTTGCTGGTGAAAAACAAATTATGGCCACAAAATGGTAATTTATTAGAGGACACAGTCTGCTCTTAATGTAGAACAGGAGGAGACAACATCATCAGCAGTGTTGCTGTTCCTAAGACACTAACAAGATAACCTGCTGAGGACTTAGTATGTTAAACACATTGCTGGGATCTTCGGTTTCTGTGGCATTCAGTTGCTGAAACACATTTTGGGGAAACTTCATTTAACAGAGGATGTTTCTTGTAAACTGTACTGCCACCAAAAACTCCTGAGCAGAGGGCAAGTAAACTCTTTCGGTTTTCCCAGTCTGGAAGGCAACCCTTATACTTCCAATTAAGCATTCCCAGCTGTGGGGTCCCAGCACCTTGAGGTAACTTATATTACTCTAATTGAGTTCTTTCTTTTCTGCACAGTTTGACAAACCTTACGGTTATTAACCCAAGTCTTGCCAAAGTGCAGCTTGGCAAATTGTCACGGCTTCCAACTGCTTCTGTTATGGAAATTACACAATGAGGTTAGGTTTTATACCTGCAGGAGTAGAGGCACATGGAAGCAAATGTTAGATATTTCTAAATGGAATTTTTACCAAAATTCACTGTTTAATTTATTAGGCCGTATTTCTTTCTTTTAAGCACATAAAAACATTTTGTTTAGGTATTTTTTAAATGGGTCTTGCATGGTTAATGTTTCTTTTTAAAAGGATAAGAGTGTGTACTTATAGTGAGTCCAGCCATTCTCAGTACCACCTCTATCCATTTCAGATTCACGGGGAACCAGTGTGTATGTTAACAAGTAATGGGTGTAAGGCAGAGACAAGTGCTCAGTGGCACGCCAGTCCATCACAAGACACGTGCACTGACATGCACACATCCATAGGCAGTGTGGAACATCACTAGCTTTTCTATTCATATGTTTTGTGTGAGGAAATCTGAGACTCTTTGGGGGGAAAAAAAACATCCATCTGCAGGTAAGGCATGTAGACTTTGGACAGAATGCATCCTATCTTGGAAATGAACTGCACAACCAAAGCCTGTGAAGTAACATTGGCAGTCGTCGCACCATTTTTCCACCTTATAGTTACAACCATGCAATAAAAATACTTCTGTCCACTACAGATAGTGCTGAAATGGAGAAGTTATTGTAATATTTGCAGAACCAGTACCAGACCCTGCATGGGATCAGTCAGGAGTTTTTATATCACAGTACAGCTGCTGCCCACTGTGTTGGTTTTAGGACTTTTGCATTAGAAACAAGAAGGACTCCCCTATTATAAGAACTGGTCCCCATATAATGTATGATAAAGTTGTTTCTTCATGGTAGAGTTTGCATTTACTTGCCCCTAACCGCAGTTATCTTTTGGGTAACTAACCAGATCACACCAGCAAGGGGTGAGCTCCTTTCACTGTGTTGTTCTGCAATGCAGTATGCAGCCTTTCTGAATGTCAGGAGCTTGACACCAGAATTAAGCCCGGTGACTGCTCATCCAAGGGAAGAAGCACCTTTAGCCATCTGTGAGCACTGCGGCTACACTGGGGGTGAGCAAACTGTGAACAGCTAGACACTGTAGGGAAAGAGGTGTACTGCAGAGAGATGTAAGTAGTTGTACGTGGTCCAGATTCCTGTTATGAATTCTCAAACAGCTGCGCATAAGGCCTCCAAAAGTGTGGACTGGCCTTTTTTCAGACCTGATAAAAAGGTGAGCATGAGAATGAGATTATGATTTGTGTTGCCAGTATGAAGATGGCTGCACTCTAGTGCTGGTTTGGGGTTCATCAGCATATGCAAATATGATAAAGAATCTCAAATTTAAGCAGTCCCTTGTTGAGGCAAACTGCCATGGATCTATCAGCTTTAGCTCTCAGGCAGACTGGCTTCAGCTTTCAGAGTACTTTTACCATAAAAATAAATAGAGTATTACTGAGGCAACAGAGAAAACATGGGAAATCTATAGCTGAGATACCTGCAGATGTCAAATGTTCTGAGGGCTTGCCTCCCTGCAAAAAACATTTTTACAAAAACTGTCACATTTACTAATACTGCTTAAAAGCTCAAGTACTTACTTTACAAGTTCCTAAGTTATCAGACTCTGGCAATACAAGGAATTTTAACGAAGCCACTGTGCTACAAACTCAGTTGAACCAAGAAAAATGTCCGAAAAGCATTTTTCATACTTATGGCCAAGTCATGACTGGAAAAGGCCCTCAGACCAGCCTTTCCACCTAGTTAACAGATACTATTCATAAATGTCATCTGCAGGGCCCAAGTTCATTAATTACTGCAGTTACTTATATTTTTTTTATCACTGAAGATGTCTTTGGAAGGAAGATGTGGAAAAATGCATAACTACTGCAAAAATCACCTTTTGCAACAAACCTGCTCAGTGAATCGACAGATTCATGATGCATACACTTAAGATAATTATTCTGCAAGCTTTATCCCTGTGTTCCCAGTCTCTTTGTCTTCCCACCTCCTAAATTCATGTTAAATGCTCATTATCCGGGGACACCCCCTTCCACCTCCCAAATTCATGTTTAGTGTTATATGTCAGGGTCACTCCATCCAACCTCAC